>NC_061508.1:357546114-357623228 GCF_022539505.1 Lolium rigidum
AAGCTGGGCCGCCCGATGGGCCACATGCCTCATCACCGTCTGTGGGCCACCCGGGCTTGCCGGATCTAGGCACTGTCGATGGTACACCCATGAAGTATACCCACAACAGACGTGATCCTCCGTAACATGTGTCGGAAGTTGACACGGCAGCAGTGGTACAACCAGAGGATCACGTGCATCCGCCACTTCTATGCTGAGCAGGGCGTAAGGTACACAAAGCCTGAGATTGTGCAGGGACTTGCCCCGGCTATGACGATAGAGGACTTCATGTTGGTAAGTAATTGTCAATGCGATTCTATGTACTGCGGCTAACTTGCAACTATATTGTTTGTTCTTCAAATGAGTTTTGATTTTGCAGGTTGTACCACATTGGGCTGATAATAAGAGGGCCGCCTTCATGGAGTTGGTCAAGAATTGGGTCGGCGAAAACCCCGATTTCAAGGCCGTGAGCGACCGGAACAAGGCCAACCGTGGGCATCAGGGAACACACAGTGCGGGAAGCAGCAGCACCGATCGCTATCGGGACCGTCTGGTACATATAAAAATGGAACAAGCTGCATTTTTTTGATTTTCGATGATATGCATAACATTTGTTTTGTGATGCAGGGGAAGAAGCTCGGGAGGGAAGTTGGTCAGATGGAAGCGTGGACGCACATGAAGCTGGTGACGCCCGGTCCGAACGAGCCTCGGCCCGCGCCTGAGATGTACTACGGCAAGGCCAAAGAGAGCAAGGAAAAATACTGCGAGGAGTACGCCAAGCTCCATCCAGAGGTGGAGGACCCTATGACCGAGCCGGTCGACGAGGTGGCGATGATGCTGGCGGGGTCCGGCCAGCCGCATGGACGTCCTGCCTGCCTTGCTGGGGGTTTCAAGCCTCAGAGGAACTTCACGCAGATCAAGGCTACCCTCCCCTCCGGCAGCTACGCTACCTCCTCGCGGACTACATGCCGTTCTCGGGTAGAGGTAGATGTAAGTCATCCACACTTTCATCCTCTGTTTTGACTCTTGTTCCTGAATGGCTATGTATGAGACGCATTATTTCTGAAATTGTAGACTCAGCTCGAGGAGGCCTATGCAGTAGCTTACGAGGAGTATCTCGAGAAGATTAAGGAGCATGACCTTGTGAAAGATGCCTATGTTCACTGGACGAGCAACCAGATGGCGGTAAGTTTCAATCTCTATGGTTGCAAAACATCATAAGTCCCCATGTTTGAATCTGAGCTATCTCTCCCGTTTCTTGCAGAGTTTCACTCGGTTCATGATGACTGGAGTGCGAGAGGAATCACTCCCAGAGCCACCTCATCCGGGGCCAACGCCAGTGTTCCCGTCCAAGGAGGAGTTCTATTGCATGTACAAGCGTCAGCGTCAGTTGACCCCGGTAAGTTGCTAACTTGGCTAAGTTGCTAACTTGGTGTGACATGGCTAAGTTGCTAACTCCCTCCAACATGTAGG
The DNA here is from genome assembly GCF_022539505.1 of Lolium rigidum. NCBI lineage: Eukaryota > Viridiplantae > Streptophyta > Magnoliopsida > Poales > Poaceae > Lolium > Lolium rigidum. The sequence continues at coordinate 357,547,567 of NC_061508.1, forward strand.
GATTGGGAGAATCCGGGAACGACGCTCCTGATGGTACGCCGATGCACCCCGGTCGATGTTCTCCTGGTGCTTACGCCGAACCTCGGCATGGTTCTGCTTCCGGTGGCTCTCGTCGTGGTTCTACCTCCCCGAGCACCGTCGAAGTAGTGCGGCCTCGCTTCACCCACTCGGAGCTAGATCAGTACTCGGGTCCGGGTGGTGCACCACCATAGTTTCTACATTGTACTAGCACATGATGACACGCTGCATCTTTGTAGTGGATCCCGTGTATGTACCATGGTCTTGTATGCTATATTTGTGCTATTTGTGAGATTTGATGCTATATTTGTGAGATTTGGTGCTATACGGTGATATCTTTGTGCTCTATGGTGCTATATATGTTACTGGATATTCAATGTTATAATATGTGCATTTTGTGCGATTTTCTGAGCTAATTGAGCCAAAATGGCAAAAAGCTGAAAAAACTGGGCACAGCTGTGCCGACGGTGTCACCATCGGCACAGGCCCATAGCTGTGCCAAATGGCAGGGTCTCTGCGGCACAGCTGTGCCGTTTCGCGCGTTTTTTTCCAGATCAAATCGTCACGGTTTCCCGCCGGTTCTGGGGAAAAAAAAGGTGAAACTGTGCCGACGGTGGGCACGTTGACGGCAGCCGGCGTGACGGCGAGCTGGGTGTGCCGACGATGGTGCGGCCGACGGCCACCGTCCAGCCGTCGGCGTACGCCTGTGCCGACGGTGCCCGCGCGAACCCCGACGCCATCTGTGCCGACGACGGTACGCCGACGGTCACCGTCGGCAGAGACGGTGCCGACGGTGGACTTACCTGTGCCGACGGTGTACGTAACCTGCCAAGGACGCACGATTTGAGTCCGTTTCGTTCACGAGACAAAATCATCCCTTGACCGAGTACAGCTCGGAATCGATGTGCCCACAATCGATCAATATAAGCACACAGGACACCACGAGAGGCTACGCACAAAGCAATCCAGTCCTGGTTCACGGCGAGCAGAACAGGAGAAGAACATCGAGAGGTCAACTAGCTAGCTAGCTAGTGCTGTCGCAGCTCGCAACTCGGCCGGCGATCGTCGACCATGGCCATGGATGAGCAGTCGTTGCAACTACGCCGCTGGTCCACGCAGCTCCGGAGAGGTGAGGAGCTTACACTAATCCCGTCCGAAGACGAGCCCTTCGTGGTCACCCAAGTCTTCCTCGTCGACCCGGAGAGCGCCGCCGGCCAGGGCGTCGTGTCCGCCTATGTCGAGATGGGAACGCAGAAGATCATGCTCGCGGAGCTGTTGTCGCAAGTGAAGGCCGTGGAGCTGGAGAACCCGCTAGTGCTGGAAGAGGAGTTTCGTGTTTACGTGATGCAGCCGGGAGGCGACTCCAACGCCGACACCGACATGGACGAGGACGATGCGGTCGTCGTCCAGTTCAAGGGATTCATGGTTTCTCTGCCGTTGTATTCAGACGCGGATACGGACGAGGAAGAAGAGGAGGAAGAGGACGCTGGTTCAAAGGACGACGAAACCGATGATAAGGACGAGAATAGTGACGGCGAGGTCGAGGGAGACGTGGCCACGGAGAGCAGCAACGCCAAGGATATCGACAGTTCTGCACTTACAACGCTCTTAGGTCTATTCTTGTTTACTTTTATGATACTAGCTTTCTGCACCTAGAACGTTCTTAGGCTGATCGACTCCATGAAGAAAGGTGTCAAATGTCTTTGGAAAGATGATATGCAATGCAAGTGATTCTCAGCATTTGTGATGATTCCATCAGGGGAAAAATGTTTCCGACAAGCCTTTTTAAAGGACGGTAAAAGAAAGATGATCCTTAGTTTCAAGTGCCACACTTCATTGCACGTGCTAGTACGTAATCGTCTTCTACGAAAAAAAAAAAAGTCTTTTTGAGGTAAATCTCTAATGTTTATAGTCTTGAAGCAAGAGAAAAACATTTAGGTTTGTGTTGACGACAATATTTCCATATTCAGAAGCCACTAGGGGTCGGATGCCGATTACTAGATTCCAATCAAACTACTTCATGTCAGCGTACCTTGCACAATCACTCACCGCCACGAGAAATAATAAAACAATTATTAGCGATGGTAGACAAATAGTCAACGAGAAAAGAATAAAAAATGACATAAATACAACTTTAATAGATTAGCATGCTGAAATAAAGAAAAGGAAAGTGATGTGGGCATTACCATTCGGGTAACCAACGTTATGCTACCACCACCGGTCCAACCAGGGGCTCATGAATATTGCCTAACATCTGAAGTGGGCATGCACGTCGACGTTGGAGAAGAAGACTCATTCGAAGGAAAGATACTTGATTGACAAGGAAACAAAATGCAATACAAGGAAACTTTAGGCTATGACTTTTTTTTAAATCTTAGTCAAATACGGACAGATCTCTTGAGACCTAGCTTGCTATATAAGAGCCACGAGAGGATCTGCCGGAACACAACTTACACGCATAGAACCACTGCAAGATCAAACCTGGAGTTTAGAACCCTTGCCTCTCGGCTAGACCACCGTAGCCTATCGGCTACCCCATTGTAATCCGATATACTTTCGATAATCAAGATCAGATAAGAAAGATGTAAGGGTTTTACCTCATCGAGGGCCCCGAACCTGGGTAAATCTCTCTCCCCGTTTGTTTGGGTTACTGATGTCTCGTGCTAGCCTGCAGGATTCCGTCAACCCTAAGCCCCTCATGGTGGGCATTGCCGGGGAGCACCCCCGACAATTGGCACCGTCTGTGGGAACTCTGCTGGTACAAAGCACTTCATCAGCTGTTCCAATCTTGTCGGCTGCATCAGGACAAGGGATAAATCAAAAATCAACGCTGCACTAATAACCATTCAAAGTAATGGGAGGAAAACGATCGACATTCCTCAACAACCTCCATTCGAAATCATCCCGCCTCGCCAATCCCCTCGTTGTGCTTGTCTCATTCGCGAGCGTACGCTCCTCTCCCAGCTCTCAAGCTTCGTCGCCTACTCACCATCCGTGCTATAACGATGCCTCGTGCATGTGCATCGCAACACGAACGAGACGTAGCGCTCAGGAAAGAAAGAGGGAGGAAGATGACCGAATCGTGCTTCATGCCGCCGCCGTCGCCACCGCCAAGAGACCCATAGGCGGAGCGCCTTGGAGGCGAAACAGGGCGACAACCCCCCCTTGAAAAATTGCAAACGCTTTCTTAGGCATACTCTGCGTGCATGTTACCTAGATCCTAGACGTATTGCTAGTTTGCAATCTGGCGCAAGTCGGCAAATGAGTACAATCTATGTTGGCTGTGGAGATGGGCCTGCTGAGTAGTGCCCAAATACAGTAGCAATGCGTTAAAAAAAATTACCTACAGAGATCAAGTGATTTTATATCTCGAGCCTAGTCCTCTTGAAGTTAAAAATACAAATATAAATTGATTAGTATTGCTAATTCTGTGCAAATCAAGAAATCATTGCTCGCCATTAGCGGATCTTGGGCATTTTTTCTTTCTTTTGTTCTCTTCCACTATATATCAATTCCTATGTAATTATGATACTACACTCGTTTCAATGAATAACCTTTATAAATTTAGTCAAAAGTTAAAACTTATAAAGTTAGACCAAATATAAACATCTACAAAATGAAAAAAAACATATTGTAAAATATGTTTTACAGTGAATCTACTACTCCCTTTCGATCGGTTTAACAGACCCACACAGATTGACCATTAATTTAGTGAACATAATATAAATTATATGTATACAAAATATATACAATTACATTCGAATCCAAAAAAGTTTTTCCATTATATATTTTTGTGACATATATTTTATATTTTATTGATCAAACTAATGGTCAAATTAATTTTTTTATAACATTGATCAAATTCTGGGGATGTTAACTTTTAACTAAATTTATAGGTCTTATTCATGGGAACGGCCGTGAGTATTTATTAAGTGTATTTTCAAGCATGGAAATCATTGGCTGCCTGGATAGCTTTGAAATTAGCAAAATTTTAGACCAAGAGTTGAATTTTGCCCCCTCTTTACTTTTGGTGACGCTCCGCCACTGAAGAGACCCTCTGTTTTCCGCTCAGTTCGGGGAGTAAGAGAACATAAATGAACCGCACCAGCATATCAGTATGCCTGTTAGACAGTTTAGGGGCCCAAACAACCTACATCGGCCTAGATCAACGTCGGGAGTAGCAGCCCAGCCACGAAAGAGGCCAATTTGACGGGAACGATTGAGCTAACCACAGGTGATCGATACTTTGTAATGTTCATTAGATGTAAACCATTAGGGCATGTACAATAGTTTAGATGGCAGTCGTTTGCAAGCCTCTTCCACATCAAGTGGCATAACGGTGCTACCATCAGTGCTGCAAACTATCAGCGGCAGTGCTACCAATATTTAGTGGCGGTGCTATAAGAAATTAACAGTGCTGCCAGACGGAGTTCGGATGATGTCGGCGGTGCACCGACGAGGATTAGATGACTATGCTACAATAGTGTAAAACTTTTGCTACAAATGGTCTACAATATTGCTACCTTAGTATAAAATTGTTGCTACAAGATCTCCTGCGAGGTCTCCGGCGAGGTTAGTTCAGCTACAATAGGACGAATTTTTGCTACAAGGTCTCCGACGAGTCTCCGGCGAAGTATGGTGCTCCGACGAGTCTCCGGGAACTTACCTTCTGTTTTAGTCGAAGCTTTTTTTGCTTCAATGAAGCGAAAGCAGGAGGTTTTTTTGCTGCAACGAAGCAAAGTCTAAATGAGTCTCCAACAACTCTTCTTCTGTATTTAATCGAACCTTTTTTTGCTTCAATGAAGCAAAAGCGGGAGATTTCTTTGCTGCGACGAAGCAAAGTCTAAATGAGTCTCCAGCAACTCTCCTTCTATTTTTAAACGAACCGTTTTTTGCTTCAGTGAAGCAAAAGCGGGGTCTTTTTTGCTGCGACGAAACAACATCAGGATTTTTGGCTGAAAGTGGATACGTGGCGCTCAGGGAAGCAGGAGGCTGGAACGATTCTAACTTCCGGAGGATCCTCAGCAGTATCCAAAAGGTCTCGGACAGTGTATAGATAAGTGAACGGATGAAATTCAGCCATGTTTAGCGTGATCCAACTTACGTTAAACGCAAGCTAGGGGCTCGATTAGTGGCTGATCCGAGTCCAATCCTAATCGGTATATCTTTCATGGTCTTGAATCCGTTTTGGTTCTTGAAATCACCTCTTGAGTCTTGACACGAGCATTAGTCCGTATCGGCAAGGGTGCCCACTGCCCAGTCAATATAAGCACAGAAGACACGAGTTCTGGTTCACGAGTTCACGAGCAGAGATACCTCACACGAATAATAGTGGAATAGCAGCTCGGGTGATCGATCGGTCGAGCTTGGCCATGGATATGGACGAGCAGCTGTTGCCACAACTCCGCTGGTGCTTGCAGGTCCAGGTCGGTGAGGGGATTAGGATAATTCCCAGGGACAACGAGGCCCTCTGTGTCACCGACGTCTTCCTCGTCGACCCGGAGAGCGCCGACGGCCTGGGCGTCGTGGCCGCATACGCCGAGATGGGCACGCGGAAACTCATGCTTGCGGAGCTGTCGTCGGAGGTGACGGACGTGGAGCTGCCGACCCCGGAGGTGATGGACGAGGAGTTTTGCTTTTACGTGATGCGGCAGGGAGCTGACTCTGATGCAGACAACGACGCCGGCGTGGTCGCCGTCCAGTTCGAGGGTTTCGTGCGATCCCTGCCGTGTTCGGACACAAACGAGGAGTTGGAGGTGGAAGAGGACGGGGACGAAGATGAAGAGGCCGCGAGTTCGGATGATGACGATGAAACAATCGACGAGGACAATGAGGAGGATGGGGAGACTGACGGCGAGGCCGACCACGACGTGGCCAGGGCGAGCAGCTCCGGCGGCAACACCAACACCAAGGACGTTGGAAAGGTTGCAGCCAGAGCATTCTTAGCTTTATTCTTGTTCAGCTACATCGTAGCATTTTTCAGATTAGTGATGTAAGAGTTCGTCTAGGTCTCAATACACTGAGAACTCCTTACGTCTATGTGGCTAAGACCCTCCGATCCGATCTTCCCGTAATCCTCTTCCACCTCCCGTTTGTGTGTTTTTGTCTCGTTTGTTTTCTTCAGAGCGAATATTTGTTGTTGACTTTTTTTTTAAATCATGGGGCTTTATTGATCACAGTCATTACATAGTTCAGCCATACACTCAGGGATTACACCAATGAAAATCTTACAAAAAGAAAGCTCATATGAACGAGCTAAAACATGCGCCGCGACATTCAAGCTTCGATGAACATGCTTGAAGGAACACCTCGTGAACCCAGAGGCTAGGCGTTTGATGTCGCCTACCATTGTACCCACAGCTGATCGATCCATCGCCAGTGAGTTAACTTTCTGAATCAGGGAGACGCAGTCCGGGGCTATGCCAATGTCCACAAAACCACTGTCTTTGGTGATCACAAGGGCTTGCCTCATCGCCAAGTCTTCAGCAGCCTCCGATGTCTGAACCCCTTCCACACTTCCGCGATCCGCTAGCTTAAGAGTTCATGCATGATCCCGAATCACATCACCCCCGCTTGTTCTGTTGACTTTTGTGGACTTTGGATGCTATTATGGCTCAGAATTAAAAAGGAACAAAACACAAGATCGTATTGTTGCCGGGTCAGCCCTTGTTTTTTTTTCTTGGTCTTCAATGACGTCGGGCCACCGGATTGGCATGTCATGAAGTTGTCCACAAAAGGAGAGAGTCGCGAGGAAAGCCATGGATCCAATATATGGCAATGTCAAAGGAGAGAGCCTAGGAAACTAGCACGTCTACAAGGGCAGCGTCTGAAAGTGTAAAATATATTTGTATTCCACTAAAGAAACTTATGTTGTACATTTAAAAATAATACGGTTATATAGTCATAGAAAATGTTATGCTAAGTATAATATAATTTATGCAGAAACCATCTTTAATTTGTTGGAAAATAATTACAAAGCTAGGAGATCCGGATTCAATTAACAATAAAATGGTATGCATATCTTTTCATCCTCCACCGAACATTACATATTATTGTTCTAGATGGAGAAAAGATCGCATGAGAAGTCGACCAAATTATATTGACATATATACCACTCAACACAATTCCCTATCTTCCTCTCTCTCTCTCTAGAATTCAAAGCACGATAAACTTAGTCGCGAATGCTAATTTTTTGTACCAAATCGAGTCATGACGAGGGGATCGATTAGCGCACATACAACTCTGCCACTTAAGGGGAGGGGGGGCGCTAGGATCCGTTTCCAGTCAGGTTTGCCAAACTCTCAGTTGATCCCGGTACCATTTGTTGATTCACTGTTACACAATTTATATCCTTTTGTCACATTTATATAAGAGTTTCTTAGTGCAATGTGCTAATATTATATATTCTAGGTAATATCATCAACCCCCTGTTGAATGTAGATGAGCTGCAGCCCAATAAGGCAGCCCATGTGGTCTATAATTCCTGAAATCTCAAGACCCATCACGTTGGCAGCTTGGGACAGCCTTGGGGACAAAGTTTAGTCCCACATTGCTAGTTGGGAGAGAGTTGGAGTGGTTTATAAGGGCTGCTGTTCTACTCCTTCCAAGTGAGTGAGAATAGAAGGAGCCCTCGCGCACTCCTCCTCCTCCGCCCGCCCCGCCTCGTCGCGTTTCGTGACTCGAGTTCGAGTTCGAGACACACTCAAGGAAGCCTAAATTTTTGCTTGGTGCACCAACTGAGTTGGTCGAGGCGGCTCTCCTCCCAGGCTATACAAGGAGACCGATCAGATCTGGAGAACAGTGCTCTTAGATCTTTCTCTCGCGAAGTTCCTTTTGCTGCGCTACTCTCTAGTCTTCTCCACCCCGGCGACTGCGTGCACAGCCGTCCGGGAGAGCAGGCCTCCGAAACTCCGTCCGTTGAGATCCTGCACCGGGAGACGGGCGATAAGGTTTTTGGGGAGCGTCTCGGCGCGACTGCTCGCTGCTGTTCGTGTTCTTCTTCGACGGTTCGGCTGCTTCATCGACAGATCCGACTACACCATGGGCGACATCAACAACTCCCATGGTGGTGGTGGTGCTGCTGCTGGTGCGACCTTCCCGGTCGCGATGTACGTGCTTTTCCTCTCCTACCTTGCACTGCTACTTGTTCCATGTTTAGATCTGATGTATGTGCTTAGTCTGATGTGTTTGGTTAAGTATGCTTGTGCATCTGTAATGTTGCTTTCGGTAATTAAACTCACACGGAAATTGCCTAATAATCCAACACCCCTTTCTTGGGTTTCCCAACTAGTTTTGGGACCTAGGGTTGGCCGGTTGGAGAATCGAGTCATGAAAAAAAGATTGATTAGAGCATCTCCAGTCGTGTCTGTCAAGCATAGAATACCGTCGGTTATTGGGGTATTAGTTGATGGCCCATCAGTTTTTAGAATACACCGTTGGAAATAAGGGAATTTCTAGTAGTGTATATGAAAGTAACAAAGTAGGGGTACTTTGAGAAGGCGTCAGAAGTGAAACTGAGAGAAGGAGGTGCGGTGGTGAACGACATCCACAGGTGCAACAGAGAGATGCGCTAGTATCTGTGGATCACCCACATGGTCTAAGTCAATAACAACGTCGCAACCGTGGTCACTATTCTTTGAGGCTCTTGCCTGCTAGGTTACCACCACCACCATTCTCCAGTTGGGTCAATACTTGTTTCGATGCATGTATGGTTCAATGTGTTCGTTGGTTATGTATGAGTGCAGAGTGGTAATCAATCTCTTGTATTTTATGTCATGTTCCATGTTGCTATATAATGTTCATGATTGAATTGATTGCCCTTGCATTCCAGATGTAGATTCTTGAAGTTGCAGGTACATGTGATTATCGAATTGTTCTTGATGTAGACATGTTGCTTAACAGTCTTTGCAGTCCATTAATGTCCTTATGTTGGAGTAGTACCTAAAGGTGCATTTCGTTGATGTAGATCTATATGACATCGTTCTATTGTTATCCTATGGTTTTTTCTAAACCCTGATTCTATTGGAGGCTGCTTACTTTGCTGGGATGCATGTCAGTGGTCTGTGGTTTGTAGTATGTCTCATGGCACATTTATAGGACCTGGGTTGGCTTGAGGCTTGTTGATTTGTCCAAGTGGTTTTTGTATTGTTTTCGGTCATGGGGAGAAAATTATAGGTCATACCACACTTTGTGGTATTTGTTGCACAAAATACACAAACAAAAACTTTTGTGCAGTGAGACCAAGTGAACAAAATTATGTTGTTGATAGGACCCATCACTACGGGAGATCACAGATGTGCAGACGGCCGACGTATGTGCCGACGGCCAAATACCGGGGCCGTCGGCGACAAGGATGATCGTCGGCGTTAAACTGGCCATCGGTACAGGTAGAAGGTGCCGACGGCCACCGTCGGCACAGTTCTAGCCGTCGGTACAGGACCAATTTGGCCGTTGGCATAACATTTTTTTCTTTTTTTTTCACTACAGACCTGTGCCGATGGTTATACCGTCGGCATAACTTTTTTCTATTTTTCCACGTCAATCTTCCATAAACCATAATTAAATCATTCCAATTGAGAAAAATAAGTATAATATATCAAATTTTGCAGAAAAAGAAGATCTATCATAGAAAAATATCAAAAATGGCATATTTAAAATATGTAAACAAACCTTCATAGAAATGAGCTATAATGTTCGAGGTTTCATGGCTTTCACACACGCCAAAAATGAAAAAAATGGTCGCCCGTGGGTCGGATTAGAAATCCGCGTTCGGGGTCTTGCTTCCCATCCTAGAGCCCACACACGTGCCAAATATGACCTTGTTTTGGCAAACTATGTCATGTCGAGGCCGTTTCCCACGTCATTTCCGATAAAGTCGGTTAGATTTAAACTAGAGGTACTTGATCTAATGCTCATAATTTTTGGTTAAATTAACTTTGTAGGTTCAAAAGATGATATGGATGTCATATTTGTATTTCTCTCATTTTTCTGATCAATGTAGACATATTATTTGCCAAATTCGCATTTACTGGTATTAATTATTCCATATTAAATAAAAAACAAATAATAAAATCATTTAATTGTTTTTCAAATTCTATATTATTATTATTTATATATATTAATTGTTGTTTATTTAAGTAATTTTTTAGAATTTAAAAACTATAGAGGTGTGGCATCACCGTCAAAGGGTTAATATGATTGATATGGTAGTATTAACAACAAGGCCTCATTTCTTTCATGGAAGCTCATCCGAAGGGAACCAAGAAGTGTAGCATGTCGGGATGGGAGTAGTGTGAGGATCGGTGACCAGCTGGGATGTTTGACCATAAGTGCAGTTTGACCTAAGATTATGAGTACTTAGAGTTAAAAGTGTGATTGTCAAAGATTAATAAGAAGAAGAAGAAAAGTGAAAAAAAAACTAAAAATTTTCAATTTTTTTAAAATGCTATGTCATCGGTAAAACCGTCGCCACAGAAAAATAAAATAAAAAATTCTGTTTTTTTTTTTAAATAATTTGAATTTTTTCAAAAATAAATTTGAATTATACCGAGGGTAAAACCGTCGGAACAGCAGTCTGTGCCGACGGCCAGTCTGTGCCGACGGTGATTGGGTTGTCCCCGACCAGATCTTGCCCGATGAGAAGACGCCGACGGTCACCGTCGGCACAGCCTGTGCCGACGGTCTTCCTTGCTGTGCCAACGGCTGGCGGCCGTCGGCAGACTCCCAATCTCCCGTAGTGCATACAGGTGGAGCCCAGTTTCTTGATCACTTGGCATCCAACACAGAGGGCAAGAGAGTGTATGTAGAAGATAATCAAAGGGAGGGGGTGGATGATGGCGGAGGAGAACAAACCCAGTGCAGCGGTGGGGTTCATCAGAATCCGTCATAGCCATCGCTGGTAAGCCTCCTCCGCTGCAGCAGCCCCTATCATCAGACGTCATTGTACACACCTCATCTTCGATAGAGTAGGAGGAATATGTATAGTCACTAGATAGCTATGGAGATGAGGTCATTGGAGTCCGTTGCCCTTGTCGCCGGCGAGCTGCCTCCGCTGCCACCCCTTGTCGCCGGGTTGCATCGCCTCCCAGAAGGTTCTGATCGTTGTTGTTTTTTTAATTCATTTCTGTTGTGGTAAAAGGAGGTGTGGGGTCTGATGGGCCTGTGGCTGACACACTTGACGCCAAGCGACAAAACAACGGAGCCAACGCAGATAACATGCTAAGCTGTTAATTTGGATCAGTTGCTATGAATTGAGCAACAAATTGCACACAACTTGGTGTTATATGCATTTTTCTCGGATGTGGCGGAATGTTGGCTTGAGATGCGAATGTTCAATTTGCCCAAGTGGCTTTTGTATCGATCCTTTCATTACGCTTGCATTGCAAGGGAACCTAGGTACTCCGTACTTGTGTACCCAATCAGCATAGCTGCACAGTTTTTTTTCTCTCTCCGTTCTCTAGCTAGCTTGTTCGCAAGCGGTAGAATCAACGGTGTGGACCAAAAGGCCAGCCTGAACCAAGCTTTCCAAAGCAAACAATCCTTATACCGAGAAAAAGGAAAGAAAAAAGTCCAACAATGGAAAGACGGAAATAAAAGACTGCTCAATCGGTATCTGCTAAGTGCCAAGGACGATTTGAATCCGTGTAGTTCACGAGAGCAAATCACTTCTTCACCGAGTGCAACTCAGCATCGGTGTACCCTACCGATCAATATAAGCACACAAGAGACCTCCGAGGCTATGCACAAAGCAATCGTCTTCTGGTTCACGGCGCGAGCACGAGATAAAACTGTGTGATCGCAACTCGGGCGATCGATCTAGTTGATCATGGCCATGGATGAGCAGCTGTTGCAACTAAACCGCTGGTCTTTTCAGCTCCAGAGAGGTGAGGACCTGACGCTAATCCCGTCGGACGAGGAGCCTTTCGTGGTTACGGAAGTCTTCCTCGTCGACCCGCAGAGCGCCGCCGGCCACGGTGTCGTCTCCGCCTACGTCGAGATGGGAACGCAGAAGATCTTGCTCGCGCAGCTGTCGTCGGAGGTCAAGGCCGTGGAGCTGGAGAACCCGCTGGTGCTGGAAGAGGAGTTTCGTGTTTACGTGATGCGGCCGGGAGACGATGCCAACGAAGACATTCATGAGGATGCGCTCGTCATCCAGTTCAAGGGGTTCATGGTTTCTCTGCCGTGCTATTCAGACACGGATACGGACGATGAAGAAGAGGAGGAAGAGGAGGAGGATGAAGAGGACGCAAGTTCCGAGGATCATGAAACCAACGATAAGGACGAGGAGAGTGACGGCGAGGTCGACGGAGACGTGGCCAAGGCGAGCAGCAACGTCAAGGACTGAAGCACATCGACAGGCTGCAGCTAACACTCTTGGGGTTATTCTTGTTTACTTATACTAGATGACACCCCACGCGTTGCTGCGGAATTATTTAGTTGATGTTAAAATTTTCGGTGTAAAATGGAAATAATGCCAACTAAACCGTTCGAAATTGAAAAGTCTATGACAAATAGACAGTAACTACTCAATTGGTAGTGGGGTTGGTCTCGTGTAGGTATTAGATATCAACCTCCTAGCCCTTGTAATACCAGTGATCTGATATTGCTTTAACATAGTGTATCTGAATATGTTAGAAGATCAAGACAATGAAAGATCTAGAGATCTCGCTGTTGGACCACAGCTTTACTTTCTTTCTCTTTGAAAATACGGGGACTACTAACAGTGAAAATTCAAGCATAACAATGAACGTGAATCAATCAACAAAATTTGACCAATTAAATTAGATTTAAAATATATTTTTGGAATTGTAAGAACATGTTTGCCGGCACCCTATGGATATCAAAATATTATTAAGGTGACTGACCGCAAATTTACGAAGATATTTGAGAAAAGCTGAAAACGGCATCCACTGGATGCTAGCCAACGTCCATTCTGGTCCATCCAGAACAATGATTATTTTCTTGGGGAATAGTACACCAATTCTTGGAATGGAGACTGCTAGATGAAACATTGCAGGAAACATAAGTAAGACAATCACATATAGAAAATTGCCCAAAACTGAGGAAAGGAACTCACCAACCTGAAAATATCAGTTCTTATGAAAACCTGCAATGGTATATCTGAGATAACTTTGAATCAATGCCAATTTTTTTTAGTTTGCTACATGAACTAATTAAATTGGTAGGAAGAAAGAAAGAGTCCATGTAAAAAAGAGGGACTAACAAACAAATCATCAGGCTAGAGAAGTGCGAGCAGCTAGGATCTGTAAAGCAAGGAAGGTGTATCAGGCAGGGCATGTGGAAATGTTAAGGCGGCACCGCTTCATGATTTAATTTGGAAGGTAGTCATGTGTACTTTCAGCCGTCTGGTCTATTTTATTCAAGCTTGAATAGGTCTAGTAGAAACAGAAGTTGCAGTTGCAAGCACTTAGAAATACATTACTCTTCATCATGTCCTGTTTCTTCATGCCTAATTAGACCCAAGCCTTCCTCCCTGCAATAAGTATAACTTTTAAGATTATCGAGAAAGATTAAACAGTGGAATTGTGGAAAGCTTTAAGAAAACCTGTCAAATAGTGCATCATTGTTTAACTGTATATTCCCATAAGGCTGACATTCCACACATCATGTATGACTTCAGAAAGTATGGGCGCATGAAACAACTACATGAATTGAGTGAATGTCTGTCTAAAAAGTACTTACCTCATGGACTGCACGGAAAGTTACCCCAATTTATTTTCACCTGCATTCTACTTTGATTTTCATCAAACACATTGTCTACATATACAAACAAAAACTGCTGAAAAAAACATGAGAAGGGTGAGGGATACAGATTGCAAAATCGTTGTAGCCCTATCTTAGATCAGAACTACTCCATGACCATCAGTTGTAGGTATAGATGTGAACAACAGAGGCACATATCATAATGAGATGTGTGAGAACAGAGAGAATGGGGATGCGGGCTAATCGGGAGGCGATGGCGTGGAGAGCCGGGGGCAGCAAATTCATAACTTGCCAACATCAAATTCATCTGGCAGGCGCTGAGACACCAACTGCGATGGGGACAACGGGAATGGAGTACCTCCGGTTCTTAAAGTACGCGAGAGCAAGTCCATCGGTTACCTTGTATGGAGAAATAAAACCAATCAGTTTCATCTGCATTTGTTGCGTGATCGGTAGTGGAGGAGACAGGGGCTGGGAGGAGATGGAAGGGTGTAGCCCTGCAATTATTTCGTGGAACATTTATGTTGAGACGTTGAATGCTGAGCATGAATGCATGATGCAGCAGTTTCAGGAGCATTTGCTATCGAGGAGAGCATGTCAGTGATGTCACGGCGACGGTGGAGAGCACCAGCGGAGAATTTATTTCACGGGAGGAAGGGCGAGCGAGTCAAGCGGGCTTGCCATCCAGGCTTTGTGCGGCAATGAAAATAAGAGGGAAGCGAGGAGCCGCGCCGACCGCACGGTCACGACTGGAAACCAAGTGGAGAAGGTGAAAACTGTTAATCAGGTGACGTGGCTCAATGTGAGACCAGCAAAATGGGGCCATCTATTAAGAAAGAGAAGATATGATGTACTGCTACTAGCTTTTTTTCAGACTTTCGATGCAACCGCGAATTCGTCTATGGAAGGGCAGCGTTGTCAAGTATACTTGAATTTTACTGAAAGATATATATGTAAGGGTTCTGTTGTTTCTTGTTGCGATTATATATGCACCATCTTTTAGATATGGTGTACCAATGGAGATCACTATGTATGTGAATTCATGGCGATTGGTGACGAAATGCATGCTTATTTATGCTGGATATTTTATAAAATCAAGTTTCTCATGTACAGAAAACAACAGGACTCTGCTTCATCTTTTACATATTCTGGGCATTATGATACAAAATCTACATGAGATTTGTACATTAGAAAAAAGGACAAAACAATCAAATGAAGCTATCCAACCCAGGTAGCAAATTAAGGTGATGATTCCATCAGGGGAAAAGATATTTCGACAAACATAAAGAGGATGGTAAAAAAAGGATGATCCTTAGTTCCAAGTGTCACCTCATTGCACATAATACATTAATCTTCTTCTAGAAAAAAAACCATGCTTTCTTAGTTAGTGGTAAATCTCCAGAGTTTAGTCTGGCTTGAAGTAAGAAAAAAAAAATTAGGTTTATGTTGACAACACAATTTCCACATCCGGGCAGAAGGAAGCTATCAGGGTGAGCTGCATTCATGAAGAAGGAATATCATGGTTATTCAATACCAAAAACAAAACAAAATCCACACACTGAACTTGCAGCCCAAACAGTGGCAACTCATCTCGAAATTTCATTTGATTTCTGAAAATTCAGAAGGAAGCAAAAACAGGGCACTAGTCAGCTGACAAACAAATTCATAAGGGAGATGCCATGGGCTATTTAGCAAAACATAGATAAAAATTTGCGGTTGCTGTATCGCAAGCGCATAGACAAGATAGTTACACTCTTTTCCTTATTCTATATCTATTATTTGATAGTCATGAAAATATTCAGGTCTCGACATACACTGGTGGAAAAAGGGCCTTTGGTCGCGGTTCGCAACTGCCATTAGTCGCGGTTGCGCAACCGCGACCAAAGTAGCGCGACTAAAGGCCCCCCCCTTTAGTCGCGGTTGCTTACGAACCGCGACTAAAGGCCCGTCCACGTGGGCGCCGGGCGACCGTCGGGGCGGAGGCCCTTTAGTCGCGGTTCTTCTGGCCGACCGCGACTAAAGGCCGCCGCAGGTTTAGGGTTTTAGGCCCCCCCCCTAAACCTGCCCCCCCTAAACCTGTTTTCTGTTTAATTTGTATTGTTTTATTTCTTTTGTGCTTTATTTGTAATTTTGAAGGAGTACGTTTCACATATTCTACGGTAGTACATACATGCATGCATATGAATGTACAATTTCAAACAAATTTGAAATTAGAACCAAAAAGAATTCAAGAGGAATATACAATATATATTCAATATCATCGGATGACCATATACAAGTTTGAACAAGTTTCCATACATAATTTAATGCATGTATAGTTCTACGTCCTCTACGTAGTGTTGTCCTGTAGGATCGATGACTTCCCTCGCGAACCATCCAGCTAGTTCCTCCTGAAGTGGTCGGAAGCGAGCTTCGGACTAAGCGTCTTCCGGAGGTTATTCCTCTTGATGTTGAGCTCATCCGATCGGTCCCGCTCATTGGTGTATCTCCGGATCCTCTCACAAACATAGTATCCACATAGATTGGTCCCCGATGGCTGAATATCCCCAGTCATCCGCACTGCCCTTTTAAAATGTAGCTCTTTTTTGAATTCACCGACCTTTTCATCTACGAACCGTCTCCAAACCCTACGAGGCAAAGAAAATTAAATGAACAAGAGAGTTATTAATTAGTTACTTGATATTAGGAAATGATGAACGAAATAGGCCGATCGATATAGAGCGCAAATGAATGAAAACAATTACTTTTGCATCATTTTTCTCATGTCGGCCCAAAGCGCCGCATCCATATTCAGAGAGTCGTGGATGAGAACTGTGGAGGTGTGAATTTGAATTACCATCAGAATCCAGTGGAACCTGCGGACACGATACATGCACAGTCATGCATATATAACTCATCGATTAGCCACATACCATGCATGGAGAGTAAACAAAAGAGAATGTGCTCAAGACAGAAACACTCACCCAAAATGGTAAGGAAATAGAATATCACTTTTGAGTTGCTGTTTTCTAAGAAACCGAAACAGGTCTTTCTCCACGTCGGCGGGGTGGTGTTCTAACACATATGAATTAACGATGTGTGGGTCAATGAACCCAACATCATTGATGTTCCTTATTTGCATTTCCCGCTTCTTCATTCTGCATAATAGCGTAGACAACAAGATAGTTAGGACAACGAGATGAACGAGATGGGGTAGAAATTAATAAATCACTTACAGAACGTAGCAACTGATGATAGATTTGTCGAGGTCGCGCAGATTGAACAGCTGGAACAATTCACTCCGATGAATTGTTATATAGTAATGTTTGAAGTGATGCTCAACTCTAACTTCCGCATAAATATAGTCTTTGGCGTTTTTAAGTTTTATGTAACTCTTGTACCAATTTAGCAGACCTTTCATTTGTCGAGGTAGATCCTCTTCCTGCGCAGGCTCGACGAGAGGGCCATTCTTCACATATGTAAAAACTACGTCCTTCATTGGCGCCTCATCAAGGCCTAACAGTGCACGAAGAGTGATACCTAAGTCGGCCGCTTGTTCTCTGGCACTCGTTACAGTCAATCCATGTGCTGCCGCAGCTGCTATGATATCGGGGGCATCCGGACCGGCGGCTTGCACTATGAGCGGGGCGATCGATTGTTTACTTTGTTCCCCGAGCTGGGCAACTTCTTTCCCCCTTTCTAATTTTTTCTCGGCCTCCTCCAAGACTTTCTTCTCCTGCTTCTCCGCCAAATCTTGGTTCCTCTTGAACGCGAGTGCTTGCCTACGAAGTTCACGTGCATAGTCGTCAGGCAGATTCTTTGCGGCTTGGGACGGTGTGTTCAAAAATGACTTAGCCCACTTCTTTTGCTCATCAGAATATACTGGCTTGGGCTCGCCCTCTATTTTCTTCTTGCAGCTCGCCTTCCATTTCTCTAAATCAGCAGCCGCGCCCGCCTCGACTTCCTCGGCACTACTTTCCCAAGGCCTCCTGGGGAGAGGCTTCAGTGATGGCTCCGGTACCTTTGTTTTCTTAGGTACGTAAGGGTCCGGGTTAATAATCCAGGACTGCTGCTTACGCTTCTTCGCCGGAGGTGGATTGGGGGGCGGCGTCTGCTTACCCGCCCGGGGCGGACTAGGGGCGGCGGCTGCTTACCCGCCGGAGGTGAATTGGGGGCGGCGTCGGCCCTCGTGAAGGAGGTGTAGGTGAAGCACCACCACCACCACCGCCACCGCCGCCACCACCACCACCGTAGGGGGGTGGACTTGTTGGCGCCTCGCCTGGAAACTTGATAAACTTCTTCTGCCACAGAATGAACTGGCGCTTGACATCTCCAAGTCTTGTCGCCCCTTCAGGTGTAGCAATGTCAATGTCCAGGTCCTCAAACCCTTGGACTATCTCCTCCACCGTGACACGAGCATAGCCATCTTGAATGGGGTTGTTGTGGTGGAGTGCTCCAGGTGGTAAAGCACTGCCGATGGCTACCTTCATGGACATGTTCCCAATAGGATAATACAGATGACATGCTTTCATCTCCTTTATATCGTCCACGGGGTAGCGAGGAGGCTCCGGTGCAGTAATTTCGACCACCAGCTGAGGCTCCGGTGCAGTAATTTCGATCGTCGGTGCACCAGCCGGTGAGGCCTCCGTGGAAGCCACGCTGCTTCTTCTCCGCTGCTGGCTTCCGAGATCCATTGGATGATCTTCATGCTGCGCCCGAGCTGCATCTCTTTCGGCTACTAGTACACTCACGGTTTTCTTCATCACATCCATTTCCGTTACCAACTTCGCCACAACATCTGCATCCCGATCCATCTTTCTCTTACGGCTTCTGTAACCGTACGGGTCATCGTTCTGGGGGAACCCTAGTTTCCACGGAATGTCCCCGGGCATGCCTCGTACACGTCCTCCGTGTTCAGGATTCCCGAGGGCTTTTGTCAGGGCGTCGTTCTCTCTGTTGAACTTGATCCTCCCCTCTTGAGCATCCCTCATTGCCTCAATAAGCTTTTGGGTGGGTTTAATTATTTTGCCCTGATAAACACACTCCCCTGTCTCCGGGTTCAGCGATCCCCCATGCCCGTACCACCAGCTTTTGGCCCTTGGGTCCCATCCCTCCGTACCTGGACGGATTCCTCGCGTCCTCAGCTCGTTCTCCATCTTCTCCCACCTAGGCTGCCAAAAGCGATACCCTCCTGGCCCCATAATATGATTGTACTCCTTCTTGGCCGCATTCTTCTTATTTTTTTCGATATTTCAAGGAACTGCTCCGATTTCTTTTGCTTCACAAATTCTGGCCAATCATGTTGCAGTTTCTCATATTGTCCTTCGAAAACCGGAGTCTTGCCCTGCTTGACAAAGTCATGGGCTAGTTTTTGCTTGTATTTCCGGAATGCTTCGGCCATCTTAGAAAGAGCGAACTGTTTGACTAGCTTGCACCTCTCCTTGTTTTCCTGAATCTTGTTACCCGCCTCATCGTATCTGCGGTATTCCGGAGGTAGAACGAAATGTTCTATAAGCTTCTTGAAGCAATCTTTTTTTGTTCTCTTATCGACAAAAGTGAAACCAAGACGTGCCTTCTTTGGCTCATTCCACTCCTGGACGGTGATCGAGACGTTGTCTCTAACAACGGCTCCGCATTGGCTGACAAACTTGGTGGCGTTCTTGCTGGGCTCCAGCGGCCTGCCGGTTGCTTCCTCGACAACCTCGATGGTGCATGTTTCGTTTGGTTTCATCGTCTTGGTTGCGCCACGCTTTGACGACGTACTCGATTTTTTCGACGATCCGGCCGAGGGCTAAAATAAGAAAGAGAGGCGCGCGCGTTAGTACACACATATTTATTCAAATCAGTGAGTTTGTATCACCAGAGGCTCAATGTATATATATATACCTCGGCGCCGGAGGTGGTTGCTACTTTCAACTGAAGATTATCGTCGTTTATCGACGTTCCTTCGGCACCATCTTGCTGACCATGCCCTTCATCTTCACCCTCAAAGTTCGAGATAAGAATCGATATCATCTTCTTCTTGTCCGGTCGGCACATATAGAACATCGCCTTTTATGATGCCGAAGATTTGTTCTTCAGCGTCCGGATCATAGTTGTCCATAATCGGGTCAGCTCTATCGTCCGCCATATGTCAGTCCTGAAAACATGTAGTAAAAACAAATTAATTGTGTATATGCCAGCATTATCACATCTCTTCTACATATAAAGAGAGAGGGCGACGAGGGAGGCGAGAGGGGGGACGCAGTGACCGCGTGACCGAGAGACCGGTGGCGGTGGCGAAAGGGCGGTGGCGAAAGGGCGGTGGCAAAAGGAGGGGGCGAGGAAGGGGTGGGAGAGGGTGTCGCGGAAGAGGGAGGCGAGGGCGAGCGCGTTGGCGTTGGCGCGTTGAATAGAGGTAGCGTTGGCATTGGCGCGTTGAATAGAGGTAGCGTTGACGGCGTTGTCGCGTTGACGGCGTTTGGCGACGGTATGGCGTTACAATTTTAGTTCATTTTTTATTAAGTCAAAATTTTAGTTCATTTTTTATTAAGCCACACTTGAGCTTTCTCATTTAATATACTCCGCATCTTGACGGCGTTGGCGCGTTGACGGCGTTTGAATAGAGGTAGCGTTGACGGCGTTGGCGCGTTGACGGCGTCAATTTTAGTTCATTTTTTATTAAGTCAATTTTTATTAAGTCAAAATTTTAGTACCCATTTTAGTTCAATTTTTAATAAGTCAAAGTTGTATTGCATTTTTACTAGTTTTTAATTAAAAAAACTTATAGTTACACAAAGTAAAAAACAAAAAAACTAAAAAAAAAGAAAAAAAAAAGGCAGGCCGGGGCTCTCGTCTGCGCGCGCTCCTCCCCTCTCTCTCTCATGCGCGCACACGCGGCGGCCGCCGGCGAGCAGAGCGCCCCCGGGGCGAGCAGAGCGGCGGCGGCGGCGGCCTGGCGCCTCTCCTCTCTCTTTCTCTGCGCCGGTGATGACGAGGGGCGGCCGGCCGGCGACGCGCGCGCGCGGGCGTTATACGGATAGACACGGGCGCGCGGTACACGTACGCGGAGGGCGGCGGCGACGTACAGGGCGGCGGCGACGGCGTCTGCGCGGCGACGGCGTCTGCGGCGACGGCGAGGCTCGGCGACGGCGAGGCGCGGTGACGGCGAGGCGCGGTGCGCGGCGAGCTCTCGATCGGCAGAGAGACGGAGCAGAGCGGCGAAGAAGACGATGTGTTTGGCGACGGTTCGGGAAAACTATTTATAGCCCCCCCCCCCTTTAGTCGCGGTTGGCGAGGCGACCCGCGACTAAAGGGCACCCTTTAGTCGCGGTTGGCCAACCCAACCGCGACTAAAGGCTTTTTTCGCCGGTTTTTCGTTCCCGCGCGCGCACAGACCTTTAGTCGCGGTTGGCGAGGCCAACCACGACTAAAGGCTTTTTTCGAAATTATTTCATTCAATTCATAAATTCATAAAAATAAAACTAATTCAATTCAAAATTTTAAAAATACAAATAATACATCAATAAATTCAGAAAAATAAAACTAATTCAATTCAAAATGTTAAAAATACAAATTATATATCAAAAAATTAAGAAAAATAAAACTAGTTCATTTCAAAATGTTTAGAATACATATAATATATCAAAAAATTCATAAAAATAAAACTAATTCAATTCAAAGTTTTAAAAATACATATAATATATCAATAAATTCAGAAAAATAAAACCAATTCAATTCAAAATGTTAAAAATACAAATAATTCTTCCCGCCACTTTCTTCCCGCCACTTTCTTCCCGCCACTTTCTTCCCGCCACTTTCTTCCCGCCTCTTTCTTCCCGCCACTTTCTTCCCGCCACTTTCTTCCCGCCTCTTTCTTCCCGCCTCCTTCTTCCCGCCTCCTGTCTTCCCGCTCCCATTTTTCCCGCCATTTGTCACTACATATAGGTAGCCCAGCTTGGCCAGCATTATCACATCTCTACAATCTCTCATCACTCATGGCTTCCACCGCACCCACTCTAACCTACCAGCAGGTGGAGGAGCTTTGCGCCTCGAACTACCCTTGCCCTCCGGGCTACCGCGTCCCTGCCGACTGGAGCCTAAGCGCCGGCGGCGTGCCGGTCCCTCCCGTCCCTCAGGGTACTGCGCGCCGGGCGGCCATCACGAACCACTACTACCTCGACCTCACGCCGGAGCAGCGGATGAATCCCCGTTGGCATCCCGATAACCAGCATACTTGGGACGCCTTCTTCATCAATCGGCGTGAGAGGGCGCTCGCCAGGTATGAGGAGGACGGTCTGCCTCCTGGAAACTTCCACGAGGCCGGCCGTCGGCTATGGTGGTACGGCCGGACTGCGCGAGCGTCATGGACTACATCACGGCCGGCGATATCCCCCGCCTGCGCTACCCTCGGTTCGAGCCACGAGCGCCACCCGACAACGGCGACGACGGCGAGCGGCGACGACGCCGGCAACTTAGAAGGCGACGACTACCGGTACAACGGCGGCGGCTATGAAGACTACGACTATGCATATTATACGCCTAGGCAGGAGTATGACTAAATCACTCCAAATTTCATGTATGCAGGAGTATGACTTAGTCACTCCAAATTTCCTGTATGCAGGAGTATGACTTAGTCACTCCAAATTTCCTGTATGCAGGAGTATGACTTAGTCACTCCAAATTCCATGTATGCAGGAGTATGACTTAGTCACTCCAAATTTCCTGTATGCATGCAGGAGTATGACTTAGTCACTCCAAATTTCATGTATGCAGGAGTATGACTTAGTCACTCCAAATTTCCTGTATGCATGCAGGAGTATGACTTAGTCACTCCAAATTTCATGTATGCAGGAGTATGACTTAGTCACTCCAAATTTCCTGTATGCATGCAGGAGTATGACTTAGTCACTCCAAATTTCATGTATCATCGGTGCTATCTCGAGTCAATTGAATCATTCGAAAATGGACACCAAACACATCACGGGTAATATAATTCATGTATTTCATTCAACAAAGTTTGGTACAATAAATTATTACACATCATTTCTTTCCTTGTGTCCCTGCTTGCTTACGATTGTGCCGTATCCATGGAGCATCCTCATCATTTAACTTAATGCTTGGGTCGGTGTTCACTTTGAAGGGCGGAATTTCAGCAAACATATTATAATCTTCGACATGTCCGTCTTGTCCTCCACTCCCACGATGTTTCTTTTCCCCGAAAGAACAATGTGGCGCTTTGGATCATCGCATGATGTACTTGATCGTTTTCTTATCTTTCCGTTTCCTCGGTTTTCTACTCATGTCCTTCACATAGAAAACCTGAGCGACATCTTTCGCTAGGACGAATGGTTCGTCAAGGTAACCAAGATTGTTGAAATCCACCATTGTCATTCCGTATTGCTGGTCCACCTTTACCCCACCTCCTGTTAGCTTGAACCATTTGCACCGGAACAAAGGGACCCTAAAGGAGGGTCCATAGTCAAGTTCCCATATCTCCTCTATGTAACCATAATATGTGACCTTTTGCCCATTCTCGGTTGCTTGCATCAAAGCGGACACCACTGTTTTGGTTGGTGCTCTTTTTATCTTGGGCGATCGTGTAAAATGTATTCCCATTTATCTCGTACCCTTGGAAAGTCGTTATAGTCGAAGATGGTGTCTTGGCCAACATGTACAGCTGATCTACAACCTTATTGTCACTCATTAAATGTTTTCTCAACCAACTGCCGAAAGTCTCCATGTGGGCCTTCCTAATCCAGGATTCAGGCTTCCCAGGGTTGTCCGAGCGTAAAATATTCTTGTGTTTCTCAAAGTACGGAGCCACCAAGCTGGAATTGGTCGGAAGCGTGTGGTGTGCTTCGGTCGGAGAATGGCCGTCCATACATATCATTGATTTCCTTCCGATCGTGCCTTTTCCACTTAGTCTCCCCTCGTGCCGCGATTGAGGAAGACCAATCGGCTTAAGGTCGGGAACAAAGTCAACACAAAACTCAATTACCTCCTCATTTCCATAGCCCTTGGCGATGCTTCCTTCGGCCTAGCACGGTTACGAACATATTTCTTTAATACTCCCATGAACCTCTCGAAGGGGAACATATTGTGTAGAAATACGGGACCGAGAATGGAAATCTCATCGACTAGGTGAACCAGGAGGTGCGTCATAATATTGAAGAAGGATGGCGGGAACACCAACTCGAAGCTGACAAGACATTGGATCACATCGTTACGTAACCGTGGTAGAACTTCTGGATTGATTACCTTCGAGAGATTGCATTGAGGAATGCACATAGCTTCACAATGGCTACTCGAACATTTTCCGGCGGGAGCCCCTCAAAGCAATCGGAAGCAATTGCGTCATAATCACGTGGCAGTCGTGAGACTTCAGGTTTTGGAACTTTTCTCCGCCATGTTTATTATTCCCTTTATATTGGACGAGAATCCTGACGGGACCTTCATACTGCTCAGGCATTCAAAAAAGATGACCTTCTCTTCTTTGGTCGGAGCGTAGGCTGGCACGACCTTGAAACCGTTCCGGATGCCGGTCATCGGGGTCTTTCAAACTTTGTCTGGTCCTGCCGTGCTTCCTTTGTATCATTTGACTTCCCATACACGCCCAAGAAGCTTAGGATGTTCACGCAAATATTCTTCGTAACGTGCATCACGTCGATTGCGGAGCGGACTTCTAGGACTTTCCAATATTCTAGCTCCCGGAATATAGATTTCTTCTTCCACATGGCTACGTGCCCGTCGGCTCCCTTCGGAACCGATTGTCCGCCAGGACCCTTTCCAAAGATGACTTTCAAATCCTTGACCATATCAAATACCTCAGCACCGAGTGTGTTCCGCAGGCTTCGGCCGGTGATCTGCCTTGCCGTTGTAATGCTTGCCTTTCTTTCTTCTTGGATGACCTTTCGGAAGAAATCGACGATGCCCAAGGTACACGTTCTTCTTACAATTTGGCAAATGTACACTTTCGGTCTCATGTAAGCGGTGCGTGCATGCATTGTATCCCTTATTTGACGAGTCCCGAAAGGTTACTAAGAGCAGGCCAATCGTTGATGGTTACGAAAAGCAACGCTCGTAGGTCAAATTCCTCTTCTTTGTGCTCATCCCACACACGGACACCAGAGTCTGCCCCACAGCTGTAAAAGCTCATCAACTAATGGCCTTAGGTACACATCGATGTCGTTGCCGGGTTGCTTCGGACCTTGGATGAGCACCGGCATCATAATGAACTTCCGCTTCATGCACAACCAAGGAGGAAGGTTGTAGATGCATAGAGTCACGGGCCAGGTGCTATGGCTGGAGCTCTGCTCGCCAAAAGGATTCATGCCATCCGTACTTAGACCAAATCTTATGTTCCTTGCGTCAGCTGCAAAATCTTTGAACTCTCTGTCGATCTTTCTCCATTGCGTTCCATCTGCGGGGTGTCTCAACTCCCCGTCCGACTTACGGTCCTCTTTGTGCCATCGCAACAACTTGGCATGCTCTTTGTTCGTGAACAGACGTTTCAACCGTGGTATTATAGGAGCATACCACATCACCTTGGCGGGAACCCTCTTCCTGGGTTTCCGGCCCTCAACATCGTCACCGGGGTCATCGCCTCGATCTTATAACGCAATGCGGTGCATACCGGGCATTCATTCAAATTCTCGTATTCACCGCGGTAGAGGATGCAATCGTTGATGCATGCATGTATCTTCAGAACCTCTAAACCTAGAGGGCAGACAACCTTCTTTGCTTCGTACGTATTGGCGGGCAACTCGTTATTCTTTGGAAACATATTCTTCAACATTTTCAGCAAGTTTTCAAATGCCGAGTCAGCTACACCTGCCTGTGCCTTCCATTTCAGCAAATCCAGTGTGCAGCCCAGCTTTTTCGGACCATCATCGCATCCGGGGTACGAGCGCCTTCCTGTGATCCTCTAACATGCGATCCAAATTCTCCCTCTCTTTTTCAGTTTCGCAGCGTCTCCGTGCATCAGCAATGGTCCGACCAAGATCATCAACGGGATCATCACGTGCCTCTTCTTCACCTTCCCCTTCACCTTCCCCTTCACCTTCAGCATCCTCCATGAAAGTATCACCGAAATGAGCAAGATAGCTTTCATCGATGAAATCATCCCCTTCTTTTTTCCCTTGGAAGAGATTTTACGGTAAGGGAGAGTGGATAGATGCCTCCTCATACTTCGTCGTCATGGAACCACCATCTGGTCTCCTTCGACGACCATCAGTTGAGGAAATAGAGGTTGTTGTCTTGTGGGCGTTGTTGTTGAGCAGTACGAGTACAAGTAATGAGCATCAAGTTTGATATCTGAAGGGAGATGGGTGACCATTGCTGGCTCTTCCATTGTACATCCACTCACAATCCTCCATCCTCTAATCAGTGCCAAAATAGACATACAATGCTTTCAATATAACATTTTATTAATTACATCCGGTATTATTCGATTATATTTTAAAAGGTTTTATGACATTGTTGATACCTTCGATCCAGATTATGTATGCACTATAGTAGCTTTTTCTCTATCAGACCTAGGTTTATCAAACCTTGGGAAGCACTTGTTGTTAGTTAAGGAACTACTACAAGACTTGCTAATTAATTTGGTTTTATGTTTACCGAACTTATCTAGTTTACTTTGTTTCTAAATATGTGTCGATGGATGGAGACATGTCAGGGGTAAAGTTTCACCTACAACTATTCATACATATGGGAAAAGATAAAATTAAGCATATTCATGTGTAGATGATCTAATAACATTTTCTCTCTATTTATTACACATATTTTTGAAAAGAAATCTTAATGTATTGCAAAAAACCAAAGTTCTAAATAGCCGGCTATAGCTCGTCTGTAGCCCAACTATAGCCTTTTGAGAGACCTCCTGCTAAATCTATGACATTTAGGGGCCAAATGAGAAAACTCGGTAATACATGGCTATAGCCTCATTTATTCCCTAATTAGCCCCTAATGTAGCCGCCATTTTCGAATTTCTCTTCTCTTCTCCTTTTGATTT
Organism: Lolium rigidum; assembly: GCF_022539505.1. NCBI lineage: Eukaryota > Viridiplantae > Streptophyta > Magnoliopsida > Poales > Poaceae > Lolium > Lolium rigidum. The sequence continues at coordinate 357,574,280 of NC_061508.1, forward strand.
GTCGTTCTTTGAATTTTCATTTAGTTTTACTAGAGAAATTTGTGAGTTGAATGGTTGAATTGTTGTTTGCATTGAACAATTGAATGCGTTGTAGCTCATACTACCTCCGTTTTAAGGAATAAGGCGTCCTTATTTTACGTGTTTTTTGTTTGGCCAAGAATTACTTCAAATATATAAAGATTGTTTGTATGAAATTATTATCATTAGAAAGTGCTTTTCAATACGAATCCAACATTGCTAATTACATATAATATAATCTTAATTTTGTAGCACAATTTTTATGATCAAAGTTCATCTTGAAATACACGTGTGCCTTATTCCTTGAAACGGAGGTAGTACCGTTTTTTTGGTCTTAGTTTACCATTTTTTGGCAAGATAAAACTGAAATTTACCATGTTTTTGGAAAAGCATTAATAGCTATAGACTTTCTTAGCCTCTGAAAATTCCACGACCAAATGTAATAGCACACCATTTTAAAGTATGCCAAAAACGTGTTCATTTTTTCAAAAAGAGTAAAATATACAAAAATAATCAATAAATTATTTTGATGGATTAGCTAGGTATATACCTAGCCAAATGTACCTAGCAAATAATTACCTCTGATTCGTGGGCGACCAGCACACGATTGTTCTCTTGGTCTTACGGTCAGGCATTTTTGGACTATAAACCATCAGTTTCTGTCTCAGCGGACAAAGCGTTTCGGCTCCCGAGATCGAGCATGCTACCGGTTTTTGAAATATTTTTTATGCGCATTTGAAAATGTTGAAAAATTCTGAATAAAAAAATGATGTGTACATCTCGACATCATATGCGTTTAGAAAGTTGTTTCGCGGAAAATCAACATTTTGTGTGTCGTGTGCAAAAAAGACAAAATCCGGTGCTTAAAAAAGGCTTTTCACTAGACAGATCTTTGTCTTTTTTAGTAGGACACAAAAAATATCAGTTTCCGGCGAAACTTTGCGTGCACACATATAACATCGACATATACGGGCCAAATTTTTCATTAGATATTTTCACAAGCTCCCATGTTCAGATGTGGATTTCTGGGTGCTCCATCGGTACGCTAGCTTTACTTGCTAGCTTTACTTCGTGTTGAATCCCAATAGGTTTATTTCGTTTTCTTTTTGGGAATCAAACGGCAGACCAAAAGACCAGTCTGGGCCAAGCTTTCAAAAGCCCAACGATCCGCACCAGAGAAAGGAAAGAAATTAAAGCGTCCAAACGAGACTTCCCAATCGGTAACCTGCCAAGGACGCACGATATGAGTCCGTTTCGTTCACGAGAGAAAATCATCCCTTGACCGAGTACAGCTCGGAATCGATGTGCCCACAATCGATCAATATAAGCACACAAGACACCATGAGAGGGCGAGAGGCTACGCACAAAGCAATCCAGTCCTGGTTCACGGCGAACAGAACAGGAGAAGAACATCGAGAGGTGAACTAGCTAGCTAGTGCTGTTGCAGCTCGCAACTCGGCCGGGCGATCGCCGACCATGGCCATGGATGAGCAGCCGTTGCAACTACGCCGCTGGTCCGTGCAGCTCCAGAGAGGCGAGGAGCTTACACTAATCCCGTCCGAAGACGAGCCCTTCGTGGTCACCCAAGTCTTCCTCGTCGACCCGGAGAGCGCCGCCGGCCAGGGCGTCGTGTCCGCCTACGTCGAGATGGGAGCGCAGAAGATCATGCTCGCGGAGCTGTCGTCGGAAGTGAAGGCCGTGGAGCTGGAGAACGCGCTAGTGCTGGAAGAGGAGTTTCGCGTTTCCGTGATGCAGCCGGGAGGCGACTCCAACGCCGACACCGACATGGACGAGGATGCGGTCGTCGTCCAGTTCAAGGGATTCATGGTTTCTCTACCCTGGTATTCAGACACGGATACGGACGAGGAAGAACAGGAGGAAGAGGACGCAGGTTCAGAGGACGACGAAACCGACGATAAGGACGAGAAGAGTGACGGCGAGGTCGAGGGTGACGTGGCCACGGAGAGCAGCAACACCAAGGATATCGACAGTTCTGCACTTAGAACGCTCTTAGGTCTATTCTTGTTTACTTTTATGATACTAGCTTTCTGTATCTAGAACGTTCTTAGGCTGATCGACTCCATGAAGAAAGGTGTCAAATGTCTTTTGGAAAGATGATATGCAATGCAAGTGATTCTCAGCATACATTTGTGATGATTCCATCAGAGGAAAAATATTTCCGCCAAGTCTTTTTAAAGGACGGTAAAAGAAAGATGATCCTTAGTTTCAAGTGCCACACCTCATTGCACGTACTAGTACGTTATCGTCTTCTAGGGAAAAAATGTCTTTTTGAGGTAAATCTCTAATGTTTATAGTCTTGAAGCAAGAGAAAAACATTTAAGTTTATGTTGACAACAATATTTCCATATTCAGAAGTCACTAGGGATCGGATGCCGATTCCTAGCTAGCTTCCCATTGGACTGCTTCATGTCAGCAACACTACGTTGCACAAAATCTTCTAAAATATTTCTTGCAAGCGGGTGCTTCCCACCGTGAGTTTACTCGTGCCCACTTCCCAGTTCCCACCATGCTCCAGTCACCTACAGCCACGAGAAATAATAAAACAATTAGTAGCGATGGTAAATAAATAGTCAATGACAACAGAATAAAAAATGGCATAAATGCAACAATACAGTTTTAATATATTAGCATGCTAAAATAAAAAGGGGGAGCTTCTTGGGATGCATACAAATAAGAAGGGTTGGGATCATCCGGATCGTAGGATGAACTCGAGCATTTTCATCGTCACCGTCACCGGTGTCATCGTGGAATATGACATCTTGGAGGGGACCATCATCGTTAGTACCACCAGATTTTTTTCGATAAAGGATGCTTTCATTACTTTTATAAGCAATTACATCCAGCCTCTGCATAACCAGGATGCACACAGCCGTTTATGTTGTCTCAGGTTCGAAAATGATAAAAACAAAAACTAGGCGAGATACACATCAAGATGAAACAAATAACGCCTAAGAAAAAGGTGGGGCATCTATCCGTAGACTATGCTGCCACCCATGTTGGGAAAAAGTATCCCTCGCCGTAGCCTCCAACCGTGTACAGACCTCCGTAAACAGGTCTCGGTTCTCCACTCGCTGAAGAGGTAACCACGAACGGAGAATACCTGTACATCTGTAGATGACCTGCAACAAAGAGCAATTCATATCATTAAAAATCTTGTCATTTCTACATAGCCAAAGCGCCCGGATAACTGCTAGCGCCCCCACCCTAAGAAGCAACTTAAACCTTGAATCAACACCATGGAGCCAATTACCAAAGACATTGGCAACACTAGTCGGAGGATACGGGGTAGACGCTACTTGGATGACTGACCATATAGATCTCGCGAACTGGCACTTGGAAGAACAAGTGCTTGATTGTTTCGTCCTGTTGACGGAAAACACATCGAGTACTCCCATGCCAATTACGCTTAACAAGATTGTCTTTGGTGAGGATTACCCCTCGACGAAGATACCATCCAAAAATTTTAATTTTTAATGGTATCTTCATCTTCCAAATCTTTTTATTATTATCAACTGGTAGATCAGAAAGAAGGATCGCGTTGTAGAAAGATTTCACAGAGAAAGCACCGTTGGCATGAAGGTTCCATCTAAATTCGTCCGGTTCGTCCGATAATTGAATATCCCCGAGCCGTTGAATTAAGCTATTCCATGCCGCAAGTCTTTGTCCAAGTAAAACCCGTCTGAACGTCACATTCGGGGGTGAGGTAGCCATTACGGTAGCAACGGTATCACCTTGACGACGAGCAATCCTATAAAGAGCTGGATACTGTTCACTTAGGGGTGCGTTGTCAAGCCAAGCATCTTCCCAGAAACGTATTGTGCTCCATTTCTGATTGTGAAAGTGCCATGGCGAAAAAATTCATTTTTAGTCGCCATTAGCCCGGCCCAGAAGTGAGAATCCCCTGGTTTCCAAACCATTTGGGATAATGTCTTCGAACCGATATACTTTCGCCGAAGGATAGTCTGCCAAGTCCCATCCTCAGTGAGGAGCTTAAACAGCCATTTTCCCAATAGGGCCGAATTCTTGACTTCCAAATCATGAACTCCAAGCCGACCTTGGTCTTTGGGACTACAAACTATACTCCACTTAACCAGTCGATATTTCTTTTTCTCACTGTCCCCTTGCCAAAAGAATCTGGATCGATAATAATCGAGTTTATGCAGAATTCCTTTTGGTAGGATGAAAAATGATAACATATACAGTACCATGTTTGTGAGTACCGAATTAATGAGTACCAATCTTCCACCTAGGGACAGCAACTTGCCTTTCCAGCTACTAAGGCGTTTTTGTAGTCTTTCTTCCACTAATTTTCATTCCGCGATTGTAAGTCTCCGATAATGAATCGGAATACCCAAATAACGAATCGGAAATTGGCCTTGCCCACAACCAAACAACTCTGTGTACAGAGTCACATCATTTTGGGCATCACCGAAGCAGAACAATTCACTCTTATGGAAATTGATTTTCAATCCCGACGAGTTGCTCAAAGGCCGCCAAGATTAATTTCAAGTTTTGAGCTTTTTCAAGATCATGATCCATAAATAGAATTGTATCATCGGCGTATTGAAGTATAGATAAGCCACCATCAACTAGATGTGGAATCACTCCTTCAATCTGGCCATCAGCCTTAGCCCGCTCTATGAGTATAGCCAGAATATCCGCTACAATGTTAAACAACATCGGTGATAACGGATCCCCTTGGCGTAACCCTTTTCGTGTTTGGAAATAGTGACCGGTGTCATCATTGACCCGGATTGCGACACTACCTCCATACACAAAATCATTTATCAGAGCGCGCCACTCTGGAGAAAAACCTTTCATCCTGAGTGTTTGCTGTAGAAACGACCACTTAACTTTATCATACGCCTTTTCAAAATCTAGTTTGAAAATAACCCCATTTAATTTCTTAGAATGCATCTCATGTACCGTCTCATGCAAAACCGCCACTCCATCAAGGATGTTTCTTCCTTGCATAAAGGCCGTCTGTGATGGCTGGACAACATGATCCGCAACCGTATTAAGTCTAATGGTGGCCACTTTCGTGAAAATCTTGAAACTTACATTTAATAGGCAGATAGGTCTATATTGTTGAATCCTTTCTGCCTCATTAACTTTCGGTAACAAGATTACTTCACCAAAATTTAGACGAAATAATTCTAGTTGTCCGAGTGTAGGTCACCGAACAAATCTAGAAGGTCCGATTTAATCGTGTCCCAGAAAGTTTGATAAAACTCAGCTGGGAAACCATCGGGACCCGGTGCTTTGTTGCATTCCATTTGGAAAACTGCCTTCTGAACCTCTTCCTCAGTATAAGGTGCGGTTAGTAGACCATTTTCCTCAACGGAAACTTGGGGTATATCGGCCGTTAAATCCTCATTAAGAGAGAAAGTACTTTCCTCTGGAGGACCAAACAAGCCTTTGTAATAATTAGTAATGTACGATTTGAGCTGCTCATGGCCTTCAATCACCCCTTCATCTTGAGTAAGAGAATGAATACGCTTTTTCCGATGTCTCCCATTGGCTAAAGCATGGAAATATCGCGTATTTGAATCTCCCTCTAAAATGAACTGGGCTTTGGATCGCTGGTAACTTTTCAAGGATTGACGAGTTGTCCTTATTCACAACGTCTTCTTTTTCCTCAACATCCCATCAACATCACTATCATTGTCTACTTCCATGTCCTCGACTTCTGACAACTCGATCTCGAAAGGCCTTGGAGGCCATGTTCTTATTGGAAGAATTGATCATCATTCGCATCGAGATCTAGGTGGGGGCGATAATCTTCCTCATCCGGGGCCATTGCTCTACCACTTGGCGAGACCTTGTACACGACATCCCAACAATGGAGATTTTTTTTTTGTGCACGGGTATGACAGATAATAAACTTGGGTGGTCCATTGAGCTACAATATATACCTCTTCACAATTTAATTTGTTGTCCCATTGGATTTGACTAGCCCAGTTTTATCTTCCTATCTAGTTTTATCCGGATCAATCCAATCTCATTTAAAGATGGCGACCCTTGGTGGGTTGCTCGCAAAGAAGTGCGCTTCGTACATTTCTTCAACTAATATACGGGTTGGACCAATGTCATTTGAAGATAGGGACCCTTGGAGGATTGCTCCCAAAGAAGTGCATGCACTACCGCTGTATAATCTAATACCCGTGATGTACCGTGGGGTACCGGTAGGGTGCGCGAAAAGTAGCAAAATAGGCGTCACACATCAATATAAAGTGTGCCATGGATATGGTAGGAACATTATAGTCAACATGGACAACACATAGCCCTGGCTCATCTGTTTTTTCGGTGTGCCAGGGGTAACTTTCTACCTGTGAGGCACCTATATGCAGTGCTACACGAGCTATATACCCGTGGCTGCGCACATATATGCAATCCACCTATAGCTGTTTTTCTAGTAGTGGTGTATTAGTTTCGGGTAAAAGGCCAACTTGAAATGTTAAAATAACAAGGTGGTCGAGATTGGAAGTACCTTTTGGTGGATCCAAGAACTGAAATCCTTGTCTACAAGAAGTTGGTAATTTTGAGAGAACTTAGGAGCCTCCACAGGATTCCTGAATTGTTTAATGAATTAACTGTACCAATGACAATACATGGAATTAGACACAAAACTTGCAAGTAGTTGAGAAATAATTTATTGAGCACTTACTCGATGTGTGACACATTTCTACTAGGTTAAAGAAGATATCAACGCAATTGTCGCCCACTCTTGTTTTGACAATTTCTTTAATTCCGAAGCACCTACTGGTCCAAGTTGCTCTTTCAAGAGGCTAATTAAGCTTGGATTCACGTTTGGGGTCGCCAATACTGTAGCAACTGATAGGATTATGCATGGTGGGAATATTCTTTTTATAGTATTACGTGGTGAAGTTTGTCACCTCCTCGCACATGCTTCAACTTTGGATTATTTTTACATTTCCGCCGAATATCCTTAATCATTGTCTCTAGACCAAAGCACCAACAGGGATACATGGGGCCATTGAGTCGTGCCTCAGATGGGAGGTGTAGAATCAAATGCATCATCGGAAGAAATAATTTCGTGGAAATATCATCTCTATCTTGCAAAGCAGCGCTGACACCGATCTTTCCATGTCCTCTAGCGCCTTAAGAGATAGTTCTTTAGCAAAAAGGACATATAAGAAATAGCTTAGTTATGCGAGCACTTGCCAATCTTCCTCAGGTATATAGCCTCGAATCATAACCAATAGTATCCTCTCAAGCAATATGTGTCGGTCATGACTCTTCATTCCATTGATTCGCAAGTTATCAAGATACACCCCCGTCTTCAAATTTGCTGCATCCCCATAAGAAAATATAAAAGTTTTTGAACCACAAGAGTATTTCCCTCCTTTGCTCCCTTGTAAAAACAAAAACTGCCTTTGGCCTCCTCCAATTCTTTCCACCTTTCGGTGCCTGCATCTTTAGTTTGGGTCTATCACATAGAAGATCGTGATCGACTCTGGCCTTAATGTTACCCTTTGTCTTCTCGGCAATGCAGAACATTGTACAAAAAATATTTCGCCGATATTTTTTTCGGTGTGCATTACATCAATGTTATGTGGAAGCTTGAGCTGATCGAAGTATGGGAGATCCCACAAGCATGGCTTGTGAGTCCAGCTGTGTTTCTCACTATATCCCAGATAATACCCAGGATGTTCGGAGTCAGACTCAAGAGCATCTAAGTGGTTACGAATCTGGAGACCCGTGAGCTCAGGCGGAGCCGAGTGTTTGATAGGATATTTGTTTGATAGCTATATCCTTGGTAAATTTCCCCTTCTCTTCCCTAAATGGATTATCAGGATGCAGAAATTGTCTATGCAAGTCGAAGGAAACATACTTGTGGCATGTTCAAAGCAAAATGAACCTTATAACTGCCTTGAATCCTCGACACGGGAACTTCCCATGCCACAACATCCAATGAATATCAGGTATGCCGATAGGGCATGCAATGAGAACTGGTACCAAACATGCATCTTGAGGTTTGTTCATCTACCTCAGTCCCATGTCAAAACCCCATTCACACAAGCACCTTTTGACTCATCCATAGGCGGTTGTATGTACACACTCATATTCTTCCCCGGATAGTCGGACCCTTGAATTATAAGCGACATAAATGTGTGCTTGCTTTGCATAATGATGCCGGGGGGCGGGGGGTGATAGCACAAAGGTGGCCGATCTTTCGATGAGTCAAGGATAATTCGATTTGTTGGTGGAGTTCGTTCTTGAAGATCCAACTACACGTGCAAAACTGGTGCATCAATGCAATCGTTAGGGTAATTTCCAGGAGTTACTAATCTTGCGGATGCACGATCAGCCTGACCAGCGAGGATCTTAATTCCTACCTGAAATCGAGAGCAAGTAAGAACTAATGATGCAATCAGAATATTGCGGATCTAGATGAAAGATTTATTGAATAAGGTGGGATTCCGAATAGTCAGTCTTGTTCTGGACGTTGGCCTCAAAAGAAGTACACGAGAGTTGCAGCAATGGCTAACTTTTAATCTAATCAAAATCCCAGTTCTAATAACGGCTACAGAGGGATATATATGGCGGAAGTGAAGGTATTTTCGTCCAACCAGCTAGGGTTGGCCAAAAACACACATAAATGGGCCTTCCTCCACTTATATGGCCTCTTAAAATCCCCTAAAATATCTAATTCGTAATACATGAGTCAGGCCCATTAAATAAGTTGATGCAGCACCAAAAATAACTCTTGGACGAATTTCATGATGGGGTAACTTGTAGAATTCATCCAAGCATCGTTGCTTCCTTATGGTGGCTTCAATGTTCTGAAATTCTCGCTTGCAATGCCATCCTGAATCCTCGCAGGTCTGTTGCCATCTCCATGCTCGTTCCTAATCCAATGCTTGACGTCCATGCTAGATCCATTCCTAAATAATATAAATACATTTGATTTAGGCAGCATCATATTGTCATATATATTAGGAAGGATTCCTAGTAACGAAGATACCTGATAATTTAGTTTAAACACACAAGCTCTTGCGAGAGATCCTTGTATTTGAAGTACAAGAGGATATATGACTGTAAGAGTATTGGTTGTATCTATCATAGTGATGTCCTCATCATTCTCCCCTTCTGGAATTGAAGTCGTCCTCGACGCAGTCTCATCTTTTTTACCAAAATATGCCTTCAAATCATAGGTAATGATGTCCTCATCATCCTCCCTTTCTTGAAATAAAAGCCGCCATCAGCGATGTTTATTCTGTAAACATGCTAACAAAAGAGACAAGGTATATGCATGGTATATGTATATGTCATCCGTTTTAACAGGTCTCTCATGTTTTCCATTTAATTTTGTACATATACCAGGATTGTAGTAGCATAGAAGCTCATTAGTCCCCATTAAACATTTATCACAACTCAGTTTGCAGATATAGGTGAAGCACATAGTAACTCCTTTCAAATTATAATGCTCATCATTAAACCATCCCAAAATTGGTAAACCAAAATGTAAGGTCTCAAATTTACTAGTTACACCATGCTGAATTAAACAATTTTGCAGCAAGTTATTTGGCATAGAATGAATACCAACATTGGAGGTCATATCAAAATGAGAAAGCATATTCACAAATTCAGGTTCGTTGGAATATCGGCCAGAAGAATCATCACACATGATACAAATCCTATGTACCATAAAAATATCCTCTATGTCATACCGCCCAACCAAATTAAAAGTAAAATCAGGGGCATAAACACTTTTTAAACATTTTAGTTCAGCAATCTTGTTTCTAGCATGTGACAAAGATAAAGGAGAATCCAATATAATACACCACAGAGAATTATATTGAGAAACTTTAGCTGAAACTTCATCATTGTGAACCAATTTTATATGATCCAAACTAGATTCAAAAATTATGTCATATGGTCCATTCTGAGTGTCACTTATCTCAACAAGCTCACTCATATGAAAGTACGAATTAGAATCAACAATAGGTGCAATTAAACCATCATATATCTTAGTTGTTTGATCACATAACATCAAATTAATAGCACAATCCTCTAATATAGGTGGTGTGACCAAATCTTTTTCAACCTCATCACATGGTATATTTAAGACAACATTGCATTCATCAATCTCATGTGGAGAGACAAAATCATTACCTTTATGTTTACCTTGTGAATCCGACTTAGAAGATGTTCGCAGCAACATGTCACAAGTTTGCAGTTGGGCGACTCGCACAACAATATTCATGCGTGGAACGTTGGAAGAAACAACCAGTGTTAGTGTGCATGAATTGAATGGGTCAAAATTGTCCAACCTTTTCTCCTGTATGTGTTTCCCAACAAGCGCGAACATATATACCAATAGTAGAATGAGGAATATACTTAAACATAACCTTTTATATCAGGGTTCAAGCCGTTAAAAAACATGTTTCTAGTATTTTCCTCAAATTCTTTGATATCACAACGGTATATGTAAAATTTAAATTCCTGATAGTAAACATGCACGGTGTTACTACCTTGTTCTAACCATTTAAGTTTGTGGATCATTTCACGTTGATAAGAAAGAGGCACAAATCTATGTCGCAATGCAAATTTTAACTCTCCCCAAGTAGCAGGTTTATTATCAATATTTTCTTTATAAGTCATATCCCACCAAATAGAAGCAAAACCTGTAAGAACTCTAGCAGGAGTTCTTACTTTCTCATGTTCAGTAAAATCATGGCATCCAAAAATATGGTCGACTTCAAACTCCCAATCAAAATAAGTATCCGTATTATATCTACCCTCATAAACTGGTAAAGAGATAACCTGATCACGGTCTCCTGTAAATGGCCGCACCTGCATCTCCATGATCGTCATGGTCTTCGGGTCGGCATATTGGCCCTCAATTGCTTGCATGGTTAGTACCCAAAAAGCACAAGTGTATATGCCTACAAGATATGCAAATATGGTGGTATCACACGCAATCTGTCAAGCAAAATACAAAGCTCTTACAAGTTCTTACCAAACAGGAGGAAGGCGATATGGCAACCAGCAAAGATCAGTGCCTCTCAAAATTGTTCATAGCGATTGCCAGACGTCGACACAATGCACGATGTAGAAATATGTGGAGCTGTAGGTAGGTTTAAAATATATGGAACTACAACCACAATAATTAATGTAAAGCTGAAAATCCGTTCAAAATTATCAAGTGCTGGTTCTAGACAAAATCATACTAGAGACGCGAGCCTAAAACACAGGTAAAAACACTCGCTAGAAAGTGTGTCGATGATACGTCTCCGACGTATCGATAATTTCTTATGTTCCATGCCACATTATTGATGATATCTACATGTTTTATACACATTATATGTCGTATTTATGCATTTTCCGGCACTAACCTATTAACGAGATGCCGAAGAGCCAGTTGCCGTTTTCTACTGTTTTTGGTTTCAGAAATCCTACAAAGTAAATATTCTCGGAATTGGACGAAATCAACGCCCAGGGTCCTATTTTTGCACGAAGCTTCCAGAAGACCGAGGGGGAAAGGAAGTGGGGCCACGAGGCACCGACACAACAGGACGGCGCGGCCTGGACCCTGGTCGCGCGGCCCTGGCGTGTGGGGCCCTCGTGTGGCCCCCCGCGTTGCCCTTCCGCCTACTTAAAGCCTTCGTCGCGAAACCCCCAGTACCGAGAGCCACGATACGGAAAACCTTCTAGAGACGCCGCCGCCAATCCCATCTCGGGGGATTCAGGAGATCGCCTCCGGCACCCTGCCGGAGAGGGGAATCATCTCCCGGAGGACTCTTCACCGCCATGGTCGCCTCCGGAGTGATGAGTGAGTAGTTCACCCCTGGACTATGGGTCCATAGCAGTAGCTAGATGGTTGTCTTCTCCTCATGTGCTTCATTGTCGGATCTTGTGAGCTGCCTAACATGATCAAGATCATCCATCTGTAATTCTATATGTTGTGTTTGTCGGGATCCGATGGATAGAGAATACTATGTTATGTTGATTATCAATCTATTACCTATGTGTTGTTTATGATCTTGCATGCTCTCCGTTATTAGTATAGGCTCTGGCCAAGTTTTTACTCTTAACTCCAAGAGGGAGTATTTATGCTCGATAGTGGGTTCATGTCTCCGTGAATCTGGGGGAGTGACAGAAACCTCTAAGGTTATGGATGTACTGTTGCCATTAGGGATAAAACATTGATGCTATGTCCGAGGATGTAGTTATTGATTACATTACGCACCATACTTAATGCAATTGTCTGTTGTTTTGCAACTTAATAATGGAAGGGGTTCGGATGATAACCTGAAGGTGGACTTTTTAGGCATAGATGCATGCTGGATAGCGGTCTATGTACTTTGTCGTAATGCCCAATTAAATCTCACAATACTCATCATATCATGTATGTGCATGGTCATGCCCTCTCTATTTGTCAATTGCCCGACTGTAATTTGTTCACCCAACATGCTATCTTATGGGAGAGACACCTCTAGTGAACTGTGGACCCCGGTCCATTCTTTTACATCGAATACAATCAGCTGCAGTACTTGTTCTACTGTTTTCTGCAAACAATCATCATCCACACTATACATCTAATCCTTTGTTACGAGCAAGCCGGTGAGATTGACAACCTCACTCGTTTCGTTGGGGCAAAGTACTTTGGTTGTGTTGTGCGGGTTCCACGTTGGCGCCGGAATCTCCGGTGTTGCGCCGCACTACATCCCGCCGCCATCAACCTTCAACGTGCTTCTTGGCTCCTCCTGGTTCGATAAACCTTGGTTTCTTTACGAGGGAAAACTTGCTGCTGTGCGCATCATACCTTCCTCTTGGGGTTCCCAACGAACGTGTGAGTTACACGCCATCAAGCTCTTTTTACGGCGCCGTTGCCGGGGAGATCAAGACACGCTCGCAAGGGGAGTCTCCACAATCCAATCTCTTTACTTTGTTTTTGTCTTGCTTTATTTTATTTACTACTTTGTTTGCTGCACTTATATCAAAACACAAAAAAATTAGTTGCTAGTTTTACTTTATTTACTGTCTTGCACTCTATATCAAAAACACAAAAAAATTAGTTACTTATATTTGCTTTACTTATTTCAACATGTTTCCTTTTAATTTTACCGTAAAAGACATACCGGTAGGACGTGGGTCTATTGTTGGGAGAAATAATATAGAAGAATTTTTCAATCATGTTAGTACCGTTGAAGATTTTGAAGATAGACACTTGGTAGAACTTGCTCCTACTTATGAAATTGCTGTCTGCTGCTTTAGTTCGCATGTTGGAAACTAAATTTGTTAATCTCAATCCTATAATCCAACACATGTTTCTTACACTCGGTGATATGGAAGAAGGGGAAAAGAAAGATTTTATTTTAGAAACCCTTCTTAGAGAATTTGGTGGTATAGCAAGAGAGGCTAGAAAGGTCTTTATTAAATATAAGATGCTTGGTTCTTATACCAATTTTGTTAGTATCCTTGAAAAGATGGACATGGAGAGAGTAAGGTACACTAATAATATTAATGATGGTGGGGAGATCAAAGCACCAATACCATGTAAGCTCCTAGCGATGAATGAAGCGCTAGAAAATAACTATGCTTGGCTTGTTCCTGAAAATTTGTTTGATGAGAGTAGCAAGCCCAAGACTAATGAAAAGGGAGCCGCTGAAACTTATGTATCCAATATACTATGCATGGTTGAGAAAACTCCAAACCCCGCTGAAGATGCATCATCTTTTGATAACACTTGATACACACTTTCTGCGCCTAGCTGAAAGGCGTTAAAGAAAAGCGCTTATGGGAGACAACCCATGTTTTTACTACAGTATTTTTATTTTGAATTTGAGTCTTGGAAGTTGTTTACTACTGTAGCAGTCTCTCCTTATATTAGTTTTGTGTTTTGTTGTGCCAAGTAAAGTCGTTGATAGTAAGGTTCATACTAGATTTGGATTACTGCGCAGTTACAGATTTCTTTGTTGTCACGAATTTCGACCTGCCTCTCTGTAGGTAGCTCAGAAACATATGCCAATTTACGTGCGTGATCCTCAGATATGTACGCAACTTTCATTCAATTTGAGCATTTTCATTTGAGCAATTATGGTGCCTCGATAAAATCCATCTTTACGGACTGTTCTGTTTTGACAGATTCTGCCTTTTATTTCGCATTGCCTCTTTTGCTATGTTGGATGAATTTATTTGATCCATTAATGTCCAGTAGCTTTATGCAATGTCCAGAAGTGTTAAGAATGATTATGTCACCTCTGAACATGTTAATTTTTATTGTGCACTAACCCTCTAATGAGTTGTTTCGAGTTTGGTGTGGAGGAAGTTTTCAAGGATCAAGAGAGGGAAATGATGCAATATGATCAAGGAGAGTGAAAGCTCTAAGCTTGGGGATGCCCCGGTGTTCACCCCTGCATATTTTAAGAAGACTCAAGCGTCTAAGCTTGGGGATGCCCAAGGCATCCCCTTCTTCATCGACAACATTATCAGGTTCGTCCCCTGAAACTATATTTTTATTCCATCACATCTTATGTACTTTACTTGGAGCGTCGGTTTGTTTTTGTTTTTGTTTTGTTTGAATAAAATGGATCCTAGCATTCATTGTGTGGGAGAGAGACACGCTCCGCTGTTGCATATGGACAAATATGTCCTTAGGCTTTACTCATAGTATTCATGGCGAAGGTTAAATCTTCTTCGTTAAATTGTTATATGCTTGGAATCGGGAAATGCTACATGTAGTAATTCTAAAATGTCTTGAATAATTTGATACTTGGCAATTGTTGTGCTCATGTTTAAGCTCTTGCATCATATACTTTGCACCCATTAATGAAGAAACACCTAGAGCTTGCTAAATTTGGTTTGCATATTTGGTCTCTCTAAGGTCTAGATAATTTCTAGTAAAGAGTTTGAACAACAAGGAAGACGGTGTAGAGTCTTATAATGTTTACAATGTGTCTTTTATGTGAGTTTTGCTGCACCGGTTCATCCTTGTGTTTGTTTCAAATAACTTTGCTAGCCTAAACCTTGTATCGAGAGGGATTACTTCTCATGCATCCAAAATCCTTGAGCCAACCACTATGCCATTTGTGTCCACCATACCTACCTACTACATGGTATTTCTCCGTCATTCCAAAGTAAATTGCTTGAGTGCTACCTTTAAATTTCCATCATTTACCTTTGCAATATATAGCTCATGGGACAAATAGCTTAAAAACTATTGTGGTATTGAATATGTACTTATGCACTTTATCTCTTATTAAGTTGCTTGTTGTGCGATAACCATGCTTCTGGGGACGCCATCAACTACTCTTTGTTGAATATCATGTGGGTTGCTATGCATGTCCGTCTTGTCTGAAGTAAGAGAGATCTACCACTTTAATGGTTAGAGCATGCGTATTGTTAGAGAAGAACATTGGGCCGCTAACTAAAGCCATGAATCATGGTGGAAGTTTCAGTTTTGGACATATATCCTCAATCTCATATGAGAACACTAATTGTTGCTACATGCTTATGCATTAAAGAGGAGTCCATTATCTGTTGTCCATGTTGTCCCGGTATGGATGTCTAAGTTGAGAATAATCAAAAGCGAGAAATCCATAATGCGAGCTTTCTCCTTAGACCTTTGTACAGGCGGCATGGAGGTACCCCTTTGTGACACTTGGTTAAAACATGTGTATTGCGATGATCCCGGTAGTCCAAGCTAATTAGGACAAGGTGCGGGCACTATTAGTATACTATGCATGAGGCTTGCAACTTGTAAGATATAATTTACATAATACATGTGCTTTATTACTACCGTTGACAAAATTGTTTCATGTTTTCAAATAAAAGCTCTAGCACAAATATAGCAATCGATGCTTTCCTCTTTGAAGGACCTTTCTTTTACTTTTATGTTGAGTCAGTTCACCTATCTCTCTCCACCTCAAGAAGCAAACACTTGTGTGAACTGTGCATTGATTCCTACATACTTGCATATTGCACTTGTTATATTACTCTATGTTGACAATTATCCATGAGATATACATGTTATAAGTTGAAAGCAACCGCTGAAACTTAATCTTCCTTTGTGTTGCTTCAATACCTTTACTTTGATTTATTGCTTTATGAGTTAACTCTTATGCAAGACTTATTGATGCTTGTCTTGAAGTATTATTCATGAAAAGTCTTTGCTTTATGATTCATTTGTTTACTCATGTCATTAGCATTGTTTTGATCGCTGCATTCATTACATATGTTTACAATAGTATGATCAAGGTTATGATGGCATGTCACTCCAGAAATTATCTTTGTTATCGTTTACCTGCTCGGGACGAGCAGGAACTAAGCTTGGGATGCTGATACGTCTCCGACGTATCGATAATTTCTTATGTTCCATGCCACATTATTGATGATATCTACATGTTTTATACACATTATATGTCGTATTTATGCATTTTCCGGCACTAACCTATTAACGAGATGCCGAAGAGCCGCTTGTCGTTTTCTGCTGTTTTTGGTTTCAGAAATCCTACAAAGGAAATATTCTCGGAATTGGACGAAATCAACGCCCAGGGTCCTATTTTTGCACGAAGCTTCCAGAAAACCGAGGGGGAAAGGAAGTGGGGCCACGAGGCGCCGACACAACAGGGAGGCGCGGCTCGGACCCCGGCCGCGCGGCCTCGGCGTGTGGGGCCCTCGTGTGGCCCCCGCGTTGCCCTTCCGCCTACTTAAAGCCTTCGTCGCGAAACCCCACGACGGAGAGCCACGATACGGAAAACCTTCCGGAGACGCCGCCGCCGCCAATCCCATCTCGGGGGATTCAGGGAGATCGCCTCCGGCACCCTGCCGGAGAGGGGAATCATCTCCCGGAGGACTCTTCACCGCCATGGTCGCCTCCGGAGTGATGAGTGAGTAGTTCACCCCTGGACTATGGGTCCATAGCAGTAGTTAGATGGTTGTCTTCTCCTCATGTGCTTCATTGTCGGATCTTGTGAGCTGCCTAACATGATCAAGATCATCCATCTGTAATTCTATATGTTGTGTTTGTCGGGATCCGATGGATAGAGAATACTATGTTATGTTGATTATCAATCTATTACCTATGTGTTGTTTATGATCTTGCATGCTCTCCGTTATTAGTAGAGGCTCGGCCAAGTTTTTACTCTTAACTCCAAGAGGGAGTATTTATGCTCGATAGTGGGTTCATGTCTCCAGTGAATGCGTGGGAGTGACGAAACCTCTAAGGTTATGGATGTACTTGTTGCCACTAGGGATAAAACATTGATGCTATGTCCGAGGATGTAGTTATTGATTACATTACGCACCATACTTAATGCAATTGTCTCGTTGTTTTGCAACTTAATACCGGAAGGGGTTCGGATGATAACCCGAAGGTGGACTTTTTAGGCATAGATGCATGCTCGGATAGCGGTCTATGTACTTTGTCGTAATGCCCAATTAAATCTCACAATACTCATCATATCATGTATGTGCATGGTCATGCCCTCTCTATTTGTCAATTGCCCGACTGTAATTTGTTCACCCAACATGCTATCTTATGGGAGAGACACCTCTAGTGAACTGTGGACCCCGGTCCATTCTTTTACATCGAATACAATCTGCTGCAGTACTTGTTCTACTGTTTTCTGCAAACAATCATCATCCACACTATACATCTAATCCTTTGTTACAGCAAGCCGGTGAGATTGACAACCTCACTGTTTCGTTGGGGCAAAGTATTTTGGTTGTGTTGTGCAGGTTCCACGTTGGCGCCGGAATCTCTGGTGTTGCGCCGCACTACATCCCGCCGCCATCAACCTTCAACGTGCTTCTTGGCTCCTCCTGGTTCGATAAATCTTGGTTTCTTTCTGAGGGAAAACTTACTACTGTGCGCATCATACATTTTTCTTGGGGTTCCCAACGAACGTGTTACACGCCATCAGTCGATAAAAGTGATGTTTGCGCCAAGCCAAGATGGAGAAGAAACTGCAGGCACGAGAGATAGCTGCACAGGACTCAACGCACAGTAAACAGCGAAGATGGAGTCAAGGTGCAAAAAGTGATAGTAGTGCAGTCCAGCGGACCAGCAGAACAGCAGGTCGGTGCACAGCTAGTCAAAGGCAGGAAGGTTCAACTCTTGTTTAGTTAAGAAACAGACTTGTGGGCCAACACACAAGGAATCTTTATCCTGAAGCACAAACTGATCAAACTTTCTGAAGCACAGATGTCCACGTGCCGAACAACTCGATTAGATGCAACGACCGAGTTCCTGGGAAAAAAACTAGTCTCCCCTCTAGTTGTTTCTTTTTATTTGCGGTTCCCAAGAAATAAACAAGGAAACCTATCGCTACAATCTGATCGGTTTTGCTTTTTTCTGTTTTTTTTATTCCTTTTTCTTATCTTTTTTTTTTACCGATCCAAAACAAACTAGTAGACACGTATATCTTTCCTTGGGACTTGAATCAATTTGATATCCAAACTTTCCCTGAAGAAGCAACGAGAAACAGATAGCGTATTTTTTTTCCTTTACTTTAGCTTGTCAATATCTCATCAAAGCCAGAGAGTTTCCCGAAACTTGAAACTACGAAAGGATTTGGTAAAGATTAGAACCTATCGATAGACTAACGAATCTAGTGTCGACCGAGCGAAGGTCGATGGCAGTACCGCAGCGGTGTGATTATTTGGATGGTGATGAAAAAGATGAATATGGATGGACTGCGGCGGAAGATGATAGGATGAATACAAAGAAACAGCGACGTGACGTGAAGAAACGTGCATAGAACTCGAAACTCTAAAAGACTACACAAAAACCAGCAACTCGACACGATGCAACGAAAATTCAACAAAATAAAAACAAAGTTGTGATAGCAAAAAGGCTAAGACTAGTTTTAGGTGAGGATGAACTAATCTAACTTCTTTTTGTGGGACTTTTTATGGGTTATAGGTAAAAACAAATCTAGGAAAACTGTAAATTCTCACCAAGCAACCTGAAATCTGATACCACTTGATAGGGCAAAGGTGGCCGATCTTTCGATGAGTCGAGGATAATTCGATTTGTTGGTGGAGTTCGTGTTTGATGATCCGACTACACGTGCAAAGCTCGTGCGCCAATGCAATCGCTAGAACAATCTCCAGGAGTTACTGATCTTGCGGATGCACGATCAGCCTGACCAGCGAGGGTCTTAATTTCTGCCTGAAATCGAGAACAAATAAGAACTAATGATGCAATCAGAATATTACAGATATAGATAAAAGCTTTATTGAATAAGGTGGAATTCCGAATAGTCGATCTTATTATGGGTGTTAGCCTCAAAAGAAGTACACGAGAGTTGCAGCAATGGCTAACTTTTAATCTAATCAAAATCTCAGTTCTAATAACGGCTACAGAGGGATATATATGGGGGAAGTAAAGGGATTTTCATCCAACCAGCTAGGGTTGTCCAAAAACACACATAAATGGGCCTTCCTCCACTTATATGGCCTCTTAAAATCCCCTAAAATACCTAATCTGAAAATACATGGGTCTAGCCCGTTAAATAAGGTGACGCACCACCAAAAATAACTCTTAGACGAATTTCATGATGGGGTAACTTGTAGAATTCGTCCAAATATCGTTGCTTCCTTATGGTGGCTTCAATGTTCTGAAATCCTCGCTTGCAATACTATCCTTAATCCTCGCAGGCCTGCTGCCATCTACATGCACGTTCCTAAACCAATGCTTGATGTTCATGCTAGATCCATTTCTAAATAATATAAATACATTTGATTTAGGCAGCATCATATTTTCATATATATTACGAATGATCAGTAACTAAGGTACCTGATAATTTAGTTGAAACGCACAAGCTCTTGCGAGAGATCTTTGTATTTGAAGTACAAGAGTATATATGACTGTAGGAGTATTGGTTGTATCTATCATAGTGATGTCCTCATCATCCTCCCTTTCTTGAATTGAAGTCGTCCTCGACGTAATCTCATCTTTTTCACCAAAATATTCCGTCAAATCAGAGGTAATGATGTTAGGAGTTAGGAGTCATACAAAATGTATTGAACCTACCGGTTCCCATGGAAATTCATACATTCCAAGCCTCGGCCATTTTCTCGTGATTTTTTATGATCAATATCTTTCCATGCATGCTCATCCAATGGATGTACCACAATCTCTTCCTCACGATCATCTTTTTTGTATCATATCCCATATTTGTGCCATGTCATTTTTTGGCGGTCTCTTCGAACATATAAAGCCATTGAATTCTTGGCATGACTGGAAGATAAAAGAACATTTAGACGGATCAGCTTTTTTGGCTTGTCGGTGACTACCTAAACATACCAAGATGAGCTTCGGACAGTGATCTACCAACGCACGTGTTCTTGACGGATTAGCTGGCTAGCTAGCTGATAATCACCTTCGGCTGGTACACGTGCGGGCGACATCCAGCACAAGAGTGTCGTCGTGGTCGTACGGTCGGGCGTTTTGGACTAAGGGCATCTCCAGCGGCGCGACGCAAATGGTCGCTGAGCGACTGTTTTCGTCCGCCGTGACCGGAAATGCGTCTGGGTCCTGCTCCAGCGGGGCGACGCAAAGTGACCGGCTCGTCCGCGGAGACGTAAACCTGACCCAAATATGCGCCAGGTTTGCGTCTCCGCGGACGCTCGGCGGTCGCAGAAAATGTCCGCGTTGGGTACATCCGGGCCCGGTCGGCAGTGACTAGATAAGCAAAATATTTTTTCATTACTATTGATTGGCCAAAAGGACCATCTTTACTGGTTAGTCGAGTTAACCTAAAACTACAACGGCCGTACCTACTCGCCGTCGCGCGGCCTACACCGGCCTCGGTTACTCGCAGTCGCGCGCCCTACTACTGGCCGCCGGATGGGCCGGCGCCATCGTCGAAGCGGGAGCGCTTCTTGCACTCCGCGCGCCGCGCACGGCGGCGAACGGACATCTCGTCCTGCCACAGGGCCGTCACCGTCGCAAAGGCCACCTTCGTAGCCGCCGCCTCCGCCGTCGCCCGGGCCTCCTCCTCTGCCGCCGCCTGGACCGCCGCCGCCGCCCGGGCCTCCTCCTCCGCCGCCGCCGCGTCCTCCTCCGCTTGGACCGCCGCCTGGATCGCCGCCACGTCGGCGACGAAGTGGGCCCTGTCCCTAGCCGCCACCACAGCTTCGTCCCTGGCGGCGATGGCGACCTCTAGCTCCCGGTTCTCTCGCTCGACCCGCGCGGGAGAACGGCCCCTACGCTGGAGCGAGTCCAGGTCGGAGCACATTAACCCCCTAGCCATGGCCGTCGCATAGCCGGCGGCTTCCTCCTCCGCCACCAAAGCCCGGCGGCGCTGGGCGTCCCCTACCAGGGACTCGAAGGACGCGAGCAGAACCCGCTGGTCACCGGCGCACTCGAAGCGCCTGGGCACGGGGGGTCGTCGTCCGCGATGTCGTGGATGACGGCGTTGGCCGGAGGGGCCGCGAGGGCCGCCCGCGCCTCCGCGAGCTCGGCCATGGCGTCGGCGAGCTCGGCCATGGCGTTGGCGATCTCCGCCCGGTCGCCGCGAGGCGCCCTTCCGCGCGCTCGCCGCCTCCGCCTCCGCCTCGCGACCTCCGCCTCCGCCTCCGCGACCTCCGGGTCCAGCCTGCTGGGCCTCAACGCCGGCGGCAGCTACCTCGTCCTCCTCCTCCTCCGGGTGGAGCTGGCGGCAAATGTCAACAACTTGCTCCCAACTCATGTGGTCCGCCATGGATGGATGGTAGTGTGAGGTGTGCCCGTCGCACCCGGCGGTGTCCACCGTATATAGCCACGGCGTTGGCGCGCAGGGAGTTTCCCGCGCGCGCGAAACGCCGGCGAAACTTGCGAATGTATTGGGCGCGCGCGGGAACGATCGTCGTCGCGCGGGAATAGTTAATCGCCGGCGGCAGTCCTCGACGGGACGTAAAACGCCATTAGCGACCTTGACGCTTTCCCCGGATAAAATATGCGTCCGCACCGCTGGAGCTACCCCCGACGCAAACGGTCGCCCTGGGCCACAACGCGTCCGCGGGCCGACGCAAACGGACATTTCGGACGCCTGAAATGCGTCGCGCCGCTGGAGATGCCCTAAGGGTATCCCTGCACAACCGTTAACGTCTACATGGTCGAAAAATGCGTCTCCATTCTGCTCTAGAGGTCTGACGTATAGTGATCGGGTTGTCCGCGGAGACGCAAACGCGACCCAAATATACAGCATGTTTGCGTCTCCGTGGACACTGCGCGGTCGCGCCGACCGTCCTCCTTTTCTTACCCGGTCCCGCACGTCAGGAACAGAGAAATCGACTATGCAGATTTGCTTCCTTTTCCTCTTCTTTGCTGCCCTAGTACGACGTCACCATCCCAACCTCGTCCCCGCCACCTGGCCGCACCGCCGCAGTATACGCCTTCTACTCGGGCCTCGCCGCGCTGGAGAACAATATCTGTGTCGGGCAGGTTCTGGGCCGCACCTGTCACGTGTTCGGGGACCAAACATCCGTCGGTTGCGCCGTCCGACCTCACTATCCACGACCGGTTCGGTCAATTGCGTCGGTAGGTTTCTTACTCATCTTTTGGGCGCTATTGTGGGCGACCATTGATCCGTAGTTGCTACCCACGCAGATGGAAATGTACAAGTTCTGCACTAAGGTCATTGACTCCTCTTGCGGCGAAGAGTCCGACCACATGGCGCAGACCATAGCCACTGCTGCGGCCTCCATCCTTCATGAGCACAATGCCAGCCAGATCGGTGCACCGGGGCTATGTGAAGGGCCACTCAAAAAACCTGCCGCGCAACAGAGTGGAAGGGCACCTCTGGCTCCACAAGGACTACTTCCACCGTATCAATCCGGTGCTTTTGAAAAAATGTTCCGGTGCTGGTACAGGATGTCAAGGGACATGTTCATGGTCATTCTAGGGGGCTTCAAAAACTACGACCCCTACTTCCAATGCATGCCCAATGCAACAGGTGCGCTAGTTTTCACCTTGTACCAAAAATGTTTCGCAGCTATTCACATGCTATCCTATGGAATGGCTGCTGATATATTCGACGAGTATCTTCGAATGAGTGAGATCACCTGTCTTGAGTCCATGTACATGTATTACCCAGTTGTGATTGCCGTGTTCAGAGAACATTACTGTAAGGTGCCAACAGTTGAGGATACAAGACGGTTGTTGTCGATCAACGAGTCTAGAGGGTTTCCAGGAATGATCGGCAACATAGATTGCATGCACTAAGAGTGGAAGAACTGTCCATTTAGATCGCAGGGTCAGTACAACGGCCATGCGGAAGGATGCGATGTCATTATTGAAGTAGTGATATCTCAAGATTTCTGGATTTGGCATTCATTTTTGGCATGGCCGGTTCCAATAATGACATCAATGTGTTGCATCGATCACCAGTTTTCAACAGACTTATGCAAGGCAAAGCTCTCAGGGTGAGCTACGAGATCAATGAAAATGAATATGACAAGCCATATTATCTTGCTGATGGCATCTACCCTAACTGGGCCACACTGTTGAAAACTGTCTGTAATCGAAACACGGAAAAGACGAAGAGGTTTCTCAAGATGCAAGAGGGTTGCAGGAAAAATGTGGAACGAGGATTTGGTGTGCTCCAAACTCGGTGGGCAATTGTCCGTCACCCGGCCAAAACATGGTCACTGAAGACCATGCATGAGGTGATGACCTGTTGAGTGATCATCCACAACATCATCATTGAGAACGAGCATCCTAATGGACGCAATGAGCACTAATGGGAATTTCAAGGTAAGCTGGTTGCGTCAATCCCCGGTACACCATCCTGGCAGCAGTATCTGCATATGAATGTTGAAGTCATTGACGAGAACATGGACGCCTACAGATGGATTTGATTGAGCATCAGTAGGCATTGGCTAGCCATGAAGACAATGTGTAGTGGTCATTATCATGTTATTTTTATGTAGACTTTTAAGAATTTGGATGTAATAACTGAAGACTACTTTGAAATTGTTTATTTTGTTGTTTATGTTGATGTGTACAAGTAGATTGCCTAGCCCTTTCCATCAGTTCGGACTTTTGGTTCAAGTGGCTAGTGCATGAAGCTTAACATGGTATCAGAGTCCCAGGTCTCGAGTTCAAATCCTGGCTTTCCCAATTTATTCTAAAAATTATCTCCTCTCCCCGCAGCCTCCTGCCGTGTGGTCCCGGCCTTCTGCTGGACTTTTGGTTCAAGTGGCTAGTGCATGAAGCTTAACATGGTATCAGAGCCTCAGGTCTCGAGTTCAAATCCTGGCTTTCACATGGTTTTCGCAATTAAGCCTAAAAATTGATGTTGTCCCCCTCTTTAGCCACCGCTGATGCCCTGTTTCGGTGTGCTCTTCTTCTTTCACGTGTTGACTTTCTCTTCTCCCGTCACACGCGAGTGGGGGTGTTGTGAAATGTATATGTGGATTACCTAGCCATTTCCATAAGTTCGGACTTTTGGTTCAAGTGGCTAGTGCATGAAGCTTAACAGTTTAAAATATCACAATTCGTGCGGATACGCAAATGTGTCACCCCACTTGAGGCACCTCCAAGTGCAAACGGACGCGCGATCAAAAACAGTCAATTTTGTGTCCTCGGCCCGACTGAAACGGAAGCGCGCGGACAATTTAAACGTCTGAGATTGCGTCTGCCGGTTGAACATACCCTAAACCATCAGCTTTTTCTCAGCGTTTTGGCAGGGGCTGCATCGGTCCTCTTTGTTTGGTCCACGTCGAATCCCAATCGGTTTCTTTCGTTTTCTTTTTGACAATCAAAACGGTGGACCAAAATGCCAGGCTGAGCCAAGCTTTCCAAAGCCGAACGATCCGCTCCCGAGAAAAAGGAAAGAAAAGCGTCCAAGTAAAGGTGGACGAAAATATAATCAGATGGCCCAATCGGTACCTGCCAAGCACGCGTGATTTGGGTCCGTTTGGTTCACGATGCCAAATCACACCCCTTGACCGAGTACAGCTCAGACTCGATGTACGCACAGTGGATCAATATAAGCACACCCCGATGCTAAGCACAAAGCAATCGTTCACGGCGAGCAGGACAAGAGAAAAACATCGACAGGTCGAGATACACGTCGTTAAAGTAGTGCCGTCGCAACTCGCAGCTCGGGCGATCGATCGACGGTCGGTTCACCATGTCCATGGATGAGCAGCTGTTGCAACTAAGCCGCTGGTCCCTGCAGCTCCAGAGAGGTGAGGACCTGACGCTAATACCGTCGGAGGACGAGCCCTTCGTGGTCACCAATATCTTCCTCGTCGACCCGGAGAGCGCCGCCGGCCAGGGCGTCGTGTCGGCCTACGTTGAGATGGGAACGCAGAAGATCATGCTCGCGCAGCTGTCGTCGGAACTCAAGGCCGTGGAGCTGGAGAACCCGCTGGTGCTGGAAGAGGAGTTTCACGTTTATGTGATGCGGCAGGGAGGGGAGGCCGACGCCGATATCGACACCGACACCGAGGAGGATGCGGTTGTCGTCCAGTTCAAGGGGTTCATGGTTTCTCTACCGTGTTATTCAGACACGGATACGGACGATGAAGAAGAGGAGGAAGAGGAGGGGGATGAAGAGGACGCGAGTTCGGAGGATGACGATGACAGAACCGACGGTAAGAACGAGGAGAGTAACGGCGAGGTCGACGGAGACGTGGCCAGGGCGAGCAGCAACGCCAAGGACTGAAGGACATCGATAGGCTGCAGCTAGAGAACACTCTTGGGTTTATTCTTGTTTACTTATATATGATATACTACTAGCCTTCTTCAGACTTCTTATGCAACCGTGAATTCGCCTATAGAACTTAGAAGGGCAGCGTTGTCAAGCATATTTGAATTTTACTGAAAGATATATACTATACTACTATAGTACGTAAGGCTCTGTGCTTTCTTGTTGGCGATTATATGGTGTATACCAATCCATATCAGTCTGTAGTGTGAATTCATTTCGATTCGTGCCAAAATGCATACTTATCTATGTTGGATATTTTATAAAATCAAGTTTTTTTTATACAGAAAGCAGCAGGATTCTGTTACATAATCTGGGCATTAAGATACAAAATATACATGAGATTTGTACATTAAAAAGGACAAAATAATCAAATCAAGCTATCTAACCCAGGTAGCAAAGATGATATATACAATCCAAGTGATTCTCAGCATTTGTGATGATGAAATCTGGGAAAAAGATACGTCCGACAAGCATAAAAGGACGGTAAATTTCAAGTGCCACCTCATTGTGCATAATACATACGGCTTCCATAGAACTCCAAGACTGAAACTTTTTTTGAGTGAAACATAAGGATGACTGATATTAAACAATATCTGTTCGGGATTAGGGTTAGGATGGCCGAGGTTAAACAATATATACTTTCGGGGGTTTACCCGGTTAGCCAATTTTTAGATTCTCAGAATTCCAAATGAAAATATGAAAGCGGAAAGATTTTAGTTTTTGCTAGAAATTCAGGATTTTATATTTTTTATTTTTTAAAAAATTAAAATTAATAATTGCATCCTGCATAAAGATTACTATTAGTATTAGCAAATTTTTAGATTTTCAAAATTTCAGGTTTTAGGTTTGGCAAAAAAACTATTAAAAAATTAAAAAAGCATGTTACCATCAAGGGGCGAGGCGCCACCTGCCCTCTTTTTGCCATGGACCGACCAATTCACTTCAATCATGCGCCACCGACCTCGTTTAACCTAAAAGCCCATATATATATGACCCCCAGGTTTTCCTCGAGGAAAGCGCCGCAAAAACACCGAAACACGAAAACAAAGGCTGCAGCAGGGAAGATTGCATGGGGAAAACTCCGCGTGAGCCGCAGCCGGAGGGATCTCCACCTTCTCCAACGTCTTGCACATCAACACCATGATGAAGGGGGAGTAGTAGACCTCTTGACTATCAGTTTGTGGCAGTACCTTGATCTATTTCTCTATTGTTCTTCATAGATCTTAGTACCATATGAGCTGCCCAACATGATTATGGTCATATATGCAATTCCTATGTGGTAGATCTTTATTCTATGATACTGTGATATGTGACTGGAATCTATTATGTGTAAGATGTATTGATACATGCATATTATGTACCACATTCTTAAGTGCTTGTTCAGATCCAACTTGTATACAAGAACATGTGTAGGAAGATGTGTGTATTAGATGGAGTAGCATGGTTTAGTGATTAAATAGTGACAACAAATTCATGATCTATTATGGTTTTATATTTCCTTTTTCTATCTCACTAGGGATATGAATGCATGTGATATGTTCGTCATGTGGCAAAAGTGATGATCTTGTTGGTTGAAGGTAGCATATTTGATATTCAAATATCATGTCAAAGTACTTATGGTTATGCTCTGTTAATTTTTAGTACAAGATTGCATGGAGTTTTCCCTTTCTTGTGGAGTATAAGAGAGATGTGTTGCATCATCTCTATGCTAGGACGTGATGCCCAAATGAATGCTTATCAAACATATATTGAAGTTCCACAAATAGTATCTCATTGATGAATTCTTATTATCCACTACAAATTTGAAAAGCGGGTAGACAAGTGAACTCATGAACCCCAGTCCAATTTTAATCATAATAAACACCTTTCCATTGCATTTTTCTTACTTTCTATTTGCAAAAATATTTTAATTCGAAAATACAAAAAATACTTAGTTACTTAATCACACACAAAACCCAAAAACAACTATCTCTCTACTGCATTTACTTAGTTTACCTTGGTTATTTAGTTTACTTTATTTACTATTACTAATACGAAACCTTGTGCTTGACAACCACACGTGGAGTTAGGGACACAAGGCAATTTCTTTATTTTGCACGTTTCCCGAGATTTCGATATGAACCCTCAAGGCTCTCTTGTTGAGAAAATTCTTCGCTGACCACAACACTCTGCTCTAGAGTCCTAATGTCATCACTGAACTACTTTCAAGATTACAAGGTGGAGCACCTGCTTGGTCCTAGGTTAGACCATTGTCCACTCCTATTCAGCTTTAATAACTCTATGGTAGACAAACTTTATTCATGATAGCTCGAAATTTAGCACTATTTTACTGAGGTTTTTAAGTATACTCTCACTCATTTCATGCTCTAGCTAGATACAACTATGCTTATTCTGCATACTTACGAGTTCTTATTCACATTCATATGAGCATCGTATATTTAATAGATTTATTAAGATTTTATTATGTTTTCCTTGTCTTTTACATGTATTTAGGTATTATACACAACTATTAATTAAGCAATGCAAAAGGGGTCAAGAGAGGGAAATGTGGAAGAGCTGCAGGCACCAGACTTAGTCATTTGAGGAGTGGAAAAAGTGATATTTGTTCATCATCTCAAAATAAATATATAAGGCCATGGTGTTGTAGCTCTTGTCCATACGAGTCCAACGAGCCCAAGAACACTCAAATCAGAGTTCCTATGAGGAAATGGCGGCTAAAACACGAAAATCATATGCAAGTTTAGCGACATCGGTACGGGCAGATCCGGCTGTACCATCCACCCGTACCACTGGCGTGGGCACGCGGAAAAGGTCTTTCTGGATGCGTTTCTTCACAGAATCCGTCCTCATTTGTTTCTAGACCTTTGATACGTCTCCAACGTACCTATAATTTCTGATGTTCCATGCTTGTTTTATGACAATACCTACATGTTTTGCTCGCACTTTATAATGTTTTTATGCATTTTCCGGAACTAACCTATTAACAAGATGCCGAAGTGCCAGTTCCTGTTTTTTGCTGTTTTTGGTTCCAGAAAGGTTGTTCGGGCAATATTCTCGGAATTCGACGAAACAAAGACCCAGAATCTTATTTTTCCCGGAAGACCCCGGAACACCGAAGGAGAGTCGGAGGCGGGCCAGGGGGGCCACCACACCATAAGGCGGTGCGGCCCCAGGCCTGGCCGCGCCGACCTATGGTGAGGGGGGCCCAGGCACCCTCCTGCGTCGCCTCTTCGCCTATAAGACCCCTTTCGACCTAAAAACGCGATACCAATTGACGAAACTCCAGAAAGACTCCAGGGGCGCCGCCGCCATCGCGAAACTCCAATTCGGGGGACAGAATCTCTGTTCCGGCACGCCGCCGGGACGGGGAAGTGCCCCGGAAGCCATCTCCATCGACGCCACCGCCTCCATCATGCTCCGTGAGTAGTTCCCCCATGGACTACGGGTTCTAGCTGTAGCTAGTTGGTACTCTCTCCCCCATGTACTTCAATACAATGATCTCATGAGGTGCCTTACATGATTGATATTCATCTAATGTAATCGGTGTTGTGTTTGTTGGGATCCGATGGATTGTTACTGTAAAGTTTATGAAGTTATTGTTGCTGCAATCTTGTTGTGTTTAATGCTTGTCACTAGGGCCCGAGTGGCATGATCTTAGATTTAAGCTCTATACTTATTGCTTAGATTGTATCTACAAGTTGTTTGCACATGTCTATGTCCGGAACCCGAGGCCCCGAGTGACGACAAAATTGGGACAACCGGAGGGGAAGGCGTAGGTATGAGGATCACATGTTTTCACCAAGTGTTAATGCTTTGCTCCGGTGCTCTATTAAAAGGAGTACCTTAATTTCCAGTAGATTCCCTAGAGGCCCGGCTGCCACCGGCTGGTAGGACAAAAGATGTTGTACAAGTTTCTCATTGCGAGCACGTATGACTATATATGGAAAACATGCCTACATGATTAATAATCTTGATGTTCCGTCTTAATGCTATTTCAATCCTATCAATTGCCCAACTGTAATTTGTTCACCCAAAACTTGTTATTGGAGAGTTACCACTAGTGTAGATAGCTGGGAACCCCAGTCCATCTCTCATCATCATATACTCGTTTCCATATGACATTGGAAGTAGTATCAACTATTTTCACGGTGCCATTGCTCTCATATTACTGCTACTTCTGCTGCTCGTGTTACTTTTACTATTGCTCCCATATTACTCGCTGCTTTCACATCACCCCTGTTACTAGTGCTTTTCCAGTGCAGCTGAATTGACAACTCAGTTGTTAAGGCTTATAAGTATTCTTTACCTCCCCTTGTGTCGAATCAATAAATTTGGGTTTTACTTCCCTCGAAGACTATTGCGATCCCCTATACTTGTGGGTGATGCGTGTAATTGACACGTCCGTTGGGAACCCCAAGAGGAAGGTGTGATGCGCACAGCGGCAAGTTTCCCTCAGTAAGAAACCAAGGTTTAATCGAACCAGTAGGAGTCAAGAAGCACGTTGAAGGTTGATGGCGGCGGGATGTAGTGCGGCGCAACACCGGAGATTCCGGCGCCAACGTGGAACCCGCACAACACAACCAAAGTACTTTGCCCCAACGAAACGAGTGAGGTTGTCAATCTCACCGGCTTGCTGTAACAAAGAGTTAACCGTATTGTGTGGAAGATGATTGTTTGCAAGAAAACGAGTAAAGAACAAGTATTGCAGCAGATTTGTATTTCGGTATTAAAAGAATGGACCGGGGTCCACAGTTCACTAGAGGTGTCTCTCCCATAAGATAAAAGCATGTTGGGTGAACAAATTACGGTCGGGCAATTGACAAATAGAGAGGGCATAACAATGCACATACATGTCATGATAAGTACGGTGAGATTTAATTGGGCATTACGACAAAGTACATAGACCGCCATCCAACTGCATCTATGCCTAAAAAGTCCACCTTCGGGTTATCGTCCGAACCCCTTCCGAGTATTAAGTTGCAAAGCAACAGACAATTGCATTAAGTATGGTGCGTAATGTAATCAACAACTACATCCTCGGACATAGCATCAATGTTTTATCCCTAGTGGCAACGAGCACAACACAACCTTAGGGGTTTCCGTCACTCCCCCAGGTGTCAATGCAGGCATGAACCCACTATCGAGCATAAATACTCCCTCTTGGAGTTACTAGCATCAACTTGGCCAGAGCCTCTACTAATAACGGAGAGCATGCAAGATCATAAACAACACATAGGTAATAACTGGATAATTAACATAACATGGTATTCTCTATCCATCGGATCCCGACAAACACAACATAGAGTATTACAGATAGATGATCTTGATCATGTTAGGCAGCTCACAAGATCCAACAATGAAGCACAATGAGGATAAGACAACCATCTAGCTACTGCTATGGACCCACGATCCGAGTGGTGAACTACTCACTCATCACTCCGGAGGCGACCATGGCGGTGAAGAGTCCTCCGGGAGATGAATCCCCTCTCCGGCAGGGTGCCGGAGGAGATCTCCGAGAATCCCCCGAGATGGGATTGGCGGCGGCGGCGTCTCTGGAAGGTTTTCCGTATCGTGGTTTTTCGCCTCAGGGGTTTCGCGACGGAGGCTTTAAGTAGGCGGAAGGGCGACGTGGGGGGCCACACGGGGGCCCCACACTACAGGTCGGCGCGGCCAGGACCTGGGCCGCGCCGCCCTATAGTGGCGGCCCCTCGTGGCCCCACTTCGACTCCTCTTCGGTCTTCTGGAAGCTTCGTGGCAAAATAGGACCACTGGGTCTTGATTTCGTCCAATTCGAGAATATTTCGTTACTAGGATTTACGAAACCAAAAACAGCGAGAAAACGACAAGCGGCTCTTCCGCATCTTGTTAATAGGTTAGTTCCGGAAAATGCACGAATATGACATAAAGTGTGCATAAAACATGTAGGTATCATCAATAATGTGGCATGGAACATAAGAAATTATCGATACGTTGGAGACGTATCGGCATCCCCAAGCTTAGTTTCGCTCGTCCCGAGCGAGTAAAACGATAACAAAGATAATTTCTGAAGTGACATGCCATCATAACCTTGATCATACTATTTGTAAACATATGTAATGAATGCAGCGATCAAAACAATGGTAATGTCATGAGTAAACAAGTGAATCATAAAGCAAAGACTTTTCATGAATAGTACTTCAAGACAAGCATCAATAAGTCTTGCATAAGAGTTAACTCATAAAGCAATAAATCAAAGTAAAGGTATTGAAGCAACACAAAGGAAGATTAAGTTTCAGCGGTTGCTTTCAACTTGTAACATGTATATCTCATGGATAATTGTCAACATAGAGTAATATAACAAGTGCAATATGCAAGTATGTAGAAATCAATGCACAGTTCACACAAGTGTTTGCTTCTTGAGGTGGAGAGAGATAGGTGAACTGACTCAACATAAAAGTAAAAAAGAATGGTCCTTCAAAGAGGAAAGCATCGATTGCTATATTTATGCTAGAGCTTTTATTTTGAAAACATGAAACAATTTTGTCAACGGTAGTAATAAAGCATATGAGTTATGTAAATTATATCTTACAAGTTGCAAGCCTCATGCATAGTATACTAATAGTGCCCGCACCTTGTCGTAATTAGCTTGGACTACCGGATCATCGCAATACACATGTTTTAACCAAGTGTCACAATGGGGTACCTCCATGCCGCCTGTACAAAGGTCTAAGGAGAAAGCTCGCATTTTGGATTTCTCGCTTTTGATTATTCTCAACTTAGACATCCATACCGGGACAACATGGACAACAGATAATGGACTCCTCTTTAATGCATAAGCATGTGGCAACAATTATTATTCTCATATGAGATTGACGATATATGTCCAAAACTGAAACTTCCACCATGAATCATGGCTTTAGTTAGCGGCCCAATGTTCTTCTCTAACAATATGTATGCTCCAACCATTAACGTGGTAGATCTCTCTTACTTCAGACAAGACGGACATGCATAGCAACTCACATGATATTCAACAAAGAATAGTTGATGGCGTCCCCGAAGCATGGTTATCGCACAACAAGCAACTTAATAAGAGATAAAGTGCATAAGTACATATTCAATACCACAATAGTTTTTAAGCTATTTGTCCCATGAGCTATATATTGCAAAGGTGAATGATGGAATTTTAAAGGTAGCACTCAAGCAATTTACTTTGGAATGGCGGATAAATACCATGTAGTAGGTAGGTATGGTGGACACAAATGGCATAGTGGTTGGCTCAAGTATTTTGGATGCATGAGAAGTATTCCCTCTCGATACAAGGTTTAGGCTAGCAAGGTTATTTGAAACAAACACAAGGATGAACGGTGCAGCAAAACTCACATAAAAGACATATTGTAAACATTATAAGACTCTACACCGTCTTCCTTGTTGTTCAAAACTCAATACTAGATGTTATCTAGACTCTAGAGAAACCAAATATGCAAACCAAATTAGCAAGCTCTAAGTGTTTCTTCATTAATGGGTGCAAAGTATATGATGCAAGAGCTTAAACATGAGCACAACAATTGCCAAGTATCAAATTATC
This sequence comes from Lolium rigidum, assembly GCF_022539505.1. NCBI lineage: Eukaryota > Viridiplantae > Streptophyta > Magnoliopsida > Poales > Poaceae > Lolium > Lolium rigidum. The sequence goes on from NC_061508.1 coordinate 357,607,559, forward strand.
CAAGACATTTTAGAATTACTACATGTAGTATTTTCCAATTCCAACCATATAACAATTTAACGAAGAAGAAACTTCGCCATGAATACTATGAGTAGAGCCTAAGGACATACTTGTCCATATGCTACAGCGGAGCGTGTCTCTCTCTCACAAAGTGAATGCTAGGATCCATTTTATTCAAACAAAACAAAAACAAAAACAAACCGACGCTCCAAGCAAAGTGCATAATATGTGACGGAATAAAAATATAGTTTCAGGGGAGGAACCTGATAATGTTGTCGATGAAGAAGGGGATGCCTTGGGCATCCCCAAGCTTAGACGCTTGAGTCTTCTTAGAATATGTAGGGGTGAACCACCGGGGCATCCCCAAGCTTAGAGCTTTCACTCTCCTTGATCATATTGCATCATACTCCTCTCTTGATCCTTGAAAACTTCCTCCACACCAAACTCGAAACAACTCATTAGAGGGTTAGTGCACAATAAAAATTAACATGTTCAGAGGTGACACAATCATTCTTAACACTTCTGGACATTGCATAAAGCTACTGGACATTAATGGATCAAAGAAATTCATCCAACATAGAAAAAGAGGCAATGCGAAACAAAAGGCAGAATCTGTCAAAACAGAACAGTCCGTAAAGATGGATTTTATTAGGGCACCAGACTTACTCAAATGAAAATTCCCAAATTGAATGAAAGTTGCGTACATATCTGAGGATCACTCACGTAAATTGGCTTAATTTTCTGAGTTACCTACAGAGAATTAGACCCAGATTCGTGACAGCAAAGAAATCTATTTCTGCGCAGTAATCCAAATCTAGTATTTACTTTACTATCAAAGACTTTACTTGGCACAACAAAACATAAAACTAAGATAAGGAGAGGTTGATACAGTAGTAAACAACTTCCAAGACTCAAATATAAAACAAAAATACTGTAGTAAAAACATGGGTTGTCTCCCATAAGCGCTTTTCTTTAACGCCTTTCAGCTAGGCGCAGAAAGTGTGTATCAAGTGTTATCAAAGGGTGGTGCATCTACAGCGGGGTTTGGAGTTTTCTCAACCATGCATAGTATATTGGATACATAAGTTTCAGCATCTCCCTTCTCATTAGTCTTGGGTTTGCTACTCTCATCGAACAAATTTTCAGGAACAATCCAAGCATAGTTATTTTCTAGTGCATCATTCATAGCTAGGAGTTTACATGGTATTGGTGCTTTGATTTCCCCACCATCATTAGTATTATTAGTGTACCTTATTCTATCCATGTCCATTTTTTCAAGGAGACCAACAAAATTAGTATGAGAACCAAGCATATTAAATTTAGCAAAGACCTTTCTGGCCTCTCTTGCTAGACCACCAAATTCTCTAAGAAGGGTTTCTAAAACAAAATATTTCTTTTCCCCCTCTTCCAAATCACCAAGTGTAAGAAACATGTGTTGGATTATAGGATTGAGATTAACAAATTTAGTTTCCAACATGCGAACTAAAGCAGACAGCAGCAATTTCATAAGTAGGAGCAAGTTCTACCAAGTGTCTATCTTCAAAATCTTCAACGGTACTAACATGACTGAAGAATTCTTCTATATTGTTTCTCCCAATGATAGACCCGCGTCCTACCGGTATGTTTTTTGTGGTAAAATTAAAAGGAAACATGATGAATCAAGTAAAATAAATGTAAGTAACTAATTTGTTTGTATTTTTGATATAGAGTGTAAGACAGTAAATAAAGTAAAGCTAGCAACTAATTTTTTGTGTTTTGATATAAGTGCAGCAAACAAAGTAGTAAAAATAAAGCAAGACAAAAAAAAGTAAAGAGATTGGGAAGTGGAGACTCCCCTTGCAGCGTGTCTTGATCTCCCCGGCAACGGCGCCAGAAATTTACTTGCTGGCGTGTAGTTGACGTGGGAGTTAGAAATCTTTGTGGTGTAACTTTTCTTCGCTCCCCGGCAACGGCGCCAGAAATTTGCTTGATGCGTGTAATTGACACGTCCGTTGGGAACCCCAAGAGGAAGGTGTGATTGATGACCCACAAGTATATGGGGTGTATCGTAGTATCTTCGATAAGTAAGAATGTCGATCCCAACGAGGAGCAGAAGGTGTTGACAAACAGTTTCGATGAAGGTTTCACTGTAAATGCTCACAGACAAATATTCGGGGGGTTTTGATGTAACAGATAAATAAAGTACAAGTAAGTAAAATGCGAGAGGAATAATTGCAGCAAGTGGCCCAATCCTTTTTAGCACAAAGGACAAGCCGGTTTGTTTACTTATAATGACCAAACGTTCTCGAGGACACACGGGATTTTAGTCTAGTGCTTTCTCTACATACGACTGATTAATCTTCATTGTTTTGATAAGTGTTGTGTGGGTGAACCTCGTGCTAATGTACCGCCCTTCCTAGGACTAATACATACTTGTGATTATACCCCTTGCAAGCATCCGCAACTACAAGAAAGTAATTAAGATAAATCTAACCACAGCCTTTAAACTCGAGATCCTCGCGATCCCTCCCGCATCGATATACCAACGGGGGTTTAGGTTTCGTCACTCCGGCAACCCCGCAATTGGCAAACGAGTACAAGATGCATTCCCCTAGGCCCATAAATGGTGAAGTGTCGTGTAGTCGACGTTCACACGACACCACTAGAAGAATAACACCACAACTTAAATATCATAACATTGAATATTACTCAACCATAGTTCACTACTAACAATTAGACTTCACCCATGTCCTCAAGAACTAAACGAACTACTCACGAGACATCATATGGAACATGATCAGAGGTGATATGATGATGAATAACAATCTGAACATAGACCTTGGTTCAATGGTTTCACTCAATAGCATAAACAACAAGTAGAAATCGAGTATCGGGAGAGTTTCCCCTATCAAACAATCAAGATCAAACCCAAATTGCTACAGCGGTGACGAGGTGCTGCGGAGGAGATGGCGGTGATGATGGTGGAGATGATGATGATGGTGATGGAGATGATGTCCAGCTCGATGGCGGTGATGATGGCGTCGATTTCCCCTCCGGGAGGGAATTTCCCCGGCGGATTCCTCGCCCGCCGGAGAGCTCTTTTCTCTCTCGGTGTTCTCCGCCCCGCGAGGCGGCCGTAACCCTTCGTGAGGATTCCTCTCGTGGATTAGGTCTTCGGGACGAAGGGTTTCGCGAAGAAAAGGAGGCGAAAGAGGCCGAGGGGGCCCCACACCACATGGTGGCGCGGCCGGGCCATGGGCCGCGCCACCCTATGGTGTGGGCCCATCCCTGGCTCCAGCCTGGCTCCCCCTTCCGGCTTCCTCCGTCATCCGGAAAAATAGGAGTTTCTGTAAAACTTCCTTCCACAATCGATCTTCCGAAATATTGCATCCCGACGCGTGCTTTTTCCAAGCAGAATCTCGGCTCCGGTGCTCGATCTCCAAATAATCATGAAACATGCAAAATAGATGAAATAACATAAGTATTGTGTCCCAATATGAAATATATCAATGAATAACAGACAAATTATGATATAAAATAGTGATGCAATTTGGACGTATCAACTCCCCCAAGCTTAGACTTCGCTTGTCCCCAAGCGAAACCGAACTCGGAAACAAGTCCACATGTTTATGGAGTGAAGAGTCGATAAATAAAATACGGACAAGAAGCATCATATTCATTCACACAAGACATTATAGTAAACAACTTCCTCATATAACTCAATCTTGAAACAAGTATAAGGTAATCACAAATAAAGGTGCACAAGGAATCATAATTGGTGATGGCAAACTTTGTTCTTGGTCAGAGAACATTTAACGTATTATATTCATCTATTGAGCAGCGCTCTCATATTAAGGCTTATGGTAAACGTGCATACTCAATCATATTAATCATTGATGACTTTCAAAGCTATATTCATTCAAGGTAAAACTTGTACTAAACAAGAAAGAGTAAAGACATGAGGAAACAAATCACAATATAATGGTTTGATCACAACAACTCAAATGCTTGCTTGAAATGGAGGGAAATCGGTTTACTGACTCAACATAAAGTAAAAGACAGGCCCTTCGCAGAGGGAAGCAGAGATTAAATCATGTGCTAGAGCTTTTTCAGTTTTGAAATCATATAAAGAGAATAAAAGTAAAGTTTTGAGAGGTGTTTGTTGTTGTCAACGACCGGTAGCGGGTACTCTAACCCCCTTGCCAAACAGACCTCCAAAGAGCGGCTCCCATGAAGGACGTTATCTCTACCAGCAAGGTAGATCATCCCTCTTCTCTTTTGTTTACACATGTATTTTAGTTTATTTAAGGGTGACACTCCCCCAACCTTTGCTTACACAAGCCATGGCTAACCGAATCCTCGGGTGCCTTCCAACAATCTCATACCATGGAGGAGTGTCTATTTCAAAATTAAGTTGCTTACTGATGAATCAGGGCAAAACATGTGAAGAGAATTATTAATGAAAGTTGATTAATTGGGGCTGGGAACCCCCGTTGCCAGCTCTTATTGCAAAATTATAGGATAAGTGGATGAAGCCACTAGTCCTTTAGTGGAGGCTTCCTAACAAGACTGAAAGATAAAACACCACATACTTCCTCATGAGCTATAAAACATTGACACAAATAAAGAGTAATAAGTGTTTTGAATTGTTTAAAGGTAGCACATGAAGTATTTACTTGGAATGGCAGAAAATACCATGCAGTAGGTAGATATGGTGGACACAAATGGCATAGGTTTGGGTTCAGGTTTGGATGCACGAGAAGTATTCCCTCTCAGTACAAGTCTTTGGCTAGCAAGGTTAAATAGCAAGCATAGGAGTTGAAGGAAACAAACAAATATACATGTGATAGAAACAATCATGCATCTTACTTGTAAGCACAAACAGTTTTAACTCTAGAATACTAAGCTAAGAACTGATGAGAAAGATAATAACATCTTCTACATTTGTTTCCTTTATTCTTCTAAAACTCAAAGTGTTGTTGCTATTGACCATTGCTAAGTTTGCCAAAACCAAATAGATTAACTCAATGCTCCCAAAGTGGTACCAATACTAAAATCAAGATCAATCATATAGTAGAAATTGCAAACTAAAATAAGGTGTGCAATATGTAAATGATAAGACTTCTCATTAATATTCCATAACGATAACTCACACCAAGGGATACATAGACAAACTAAAGGAGAGATACTTCCACACTGCAACCCATCTCATACGATAACTTCCCTACTCATGATATGACACTATTTGATAGTAAAAAGTAAAAGGTAGTGATAATGTGATACCGCGGCACTCCCCCAAGCTTGGAACAAGCCAAGGGGATGCCAATACCGATGATGGATTACTCCTTTGGTGATGGTGGTGATGAATTCCCGTCTTCAGACTTCCAAGATAAAGGCTCTCCATCAACAAATGACATCTTGGTCTCGGGAATCCTGAAACTAGCAGCACGGCTTATATGTTTAAACCTGTTTTCATACTCACAGTTCTGATTATGAATGTCATAGAGTTGAGCTTGGAGTTTGTTGGTGGTGTCGTGAAGTGAGAGGATGTCGCCCCATAACTTTGCAGTTTCCTTCTCGTGTTCAGCAATGAGTTCAGACACAATCTTGTGGAAGATATCCACTTCACGCTCGGCCATCTTCTTGTAATTGAAAACCTCTTGTTCTAGCTTCTCCATCCCGTCTTCCAAGCTTCCTTCGCCTTTGGGACCCTGAACATCTTTGATCTGCAGTTCTCCCTTGACGAGCATTAACTCCTTTGGGTGCATCCTCAGCTCCTCCATGTACAAGTTGCCAACATCTTTGCAGGAGCTGTCCTTCGGAGTCCCCGATGAAGACATGATGGCTCTAGATCTAAAACAAATCCTGGCAGAAACAGCTCGAAACATAACACTTCGAGAGAACGATATACGGACCTCCAGGGGTCCGGGGGATTTTATAATAAAAATTTACAGAACAAACGGAAGGTACCAGATCGAACCAGAGTCGGAAAGGGGAAATGAGGCGGCCAGACCATAGGTCGGCGCGGGCCCAGGTCAGGCCGCGCCGGCCTATGGTGGCACGCCCTCGTGCGTCCTTTCCACTCCGTTTCGAACTCGTAATTTTTCTTATTTTCTAAAAACAACAAAAATAATGTTCGGAAAGCAAATCGCGAACTTTTCATTACCAGTACTGTTACCTATTCAAAGTCGAGTTCTGGCGGACTGTCAATTTGTCCCTTGATGAAAGCCTCCGGTGTTTCCACTCGAATAATATCAACATCAACATTATAAGAATCACCTGAGATATAATGCTTGAGTCTTTGTCCATTCACCACTTGCGTAGCATTGCCTTGGAGAGAACTAATTTTAATTGCTCCTAAACGATACACCTCCTCAACAACATATGGTCCTTCCCATTTCGAGAGTAATTTCCCTGCAAAGAATCTGAGACGAGACCGATACAATAGGACTTTATCCCCAATATTAAACTCTCTTTTGATGATCCTTCTATCATGCCATTTTTTAACTTTTTCTTTAAAGAGTTTAGCATTTTCATAAGCTTCACTTCTCCATTCATCTAGAGAACTTAATTGCAACAACCTCTTATCACCGGCAAGTTTAGGATCTTTATTTAATTCTCTAACAGACCCGATAAGCTTTGTGTTCTAGTTCTAAAGGTAAATGACAAGCTTTTCCATAAACCATTTTATAAGGTGACATTCCCATGGGGTTTTTATAAGCAGTTCTATAAGCCCATAGTGCGTCTTTCAATTTACTAGCCCAATTCTTTCTAGATTTATTAACGGTTTTCTGCAAGATAGATTTAATTTCTCTATTTGATAGTTCTACTTGACCACTACTTTGAGGGTGTGATGGCGTGTATTTCACACGTTCGTTGGGCAACCCCAAGAGGAAGGTATGATGAGCACAGCAGCAAGTTTTCCCTCAGAAAGAAACCAAGGTTTATCGAACCAGGAGGAGCCAAGAAGCACGTTGAAGGTTGATGGCGGCGGGATGTAGTGCGGCGCAACACCAGAGATTCCGGCGCCAACGTGGAACCTGCACAACACAACCAAAGTACTTTGCCCCAACGAAACAGTGAGGTTGTCAATCTCACCGGCTTGCTGTAACAAAGGATTAACCGTATTGTGTGGAAGATGATCGTTTGCAGAGAAAACAGTAAAAACAAGTATTGCAGTAGATTGTATTTCAGTAAAGAGAATTGGACCGGGGTCCACAGTTCACTAGAGGTGTCTCTCCCATAAGACGAACAGCATGTTGGGTGAACAAATTACGGTTGGGCAATTGACAAATAAAGAGAGCATGACAATGCACATACATATCATGATGAGTATAGTGAGATTTAATTGGGCATTACGACAAAGTACATAGACCGCCATCCAACTGCATCTATGCCTAAAAAGTCCACCTTCGAAGTTATCATCCGAACCCCTCCAGTATTAAGTTGCAAAGCAACGAGACAATTGCATTAAGTATGGTGCGTAATGTAACTAGTGACTACATCCTTGAACATAGCACTAATGTTTTATCCCTAGTGGCAACAGCACAACACAACCTTAGAACTTTTCGTCACTCTGTCCTGGTGTCAATGCGAGCATGAACCCACTATCGAGCATAAGTACTCCCTCTTGGAGTTAAAAGCATCTACTTGGCCAGAGCATCTACTAGTAACGGAGAGCATGCAAGATCATAAACAACACATAAGCATAACTTTGATAATCAACATAACAAGTATTCTCTATTCATCGGATCCCAACAAACGCAACATATAGAATTACATATAGATGATCTTGATCATGATAGGCAGCTCACAAGATCCGACAATGATAGCACAATGGGGAGAAGACAACCATCTAGCTACCGCTATGGACCCATAGTCCAGGGGTAGACTACTCACTCATCACTCCGGAGGCGACCATGGCGGTGTAGAGTCCTCCGGGAGATGATTCCCCTCTCCGGCAGGGTGCCGGAGGCGATCTCCGGGATCCCCCGAGATGGGATCGGCGGCGACGGCGTCTCGGTAATGTTTTCCGTATCGTGGCTCTCGCATGCGGGGGTTTCGTCACGGAGGCTTTAAGTAGGCGGAAGGGCAAGTCGAGAGGGGGCACAGGGGCCCCAGATGACAGGGCGGCGCGGCCAAGGGGGGGGGGCGCGCCGCCCTAGGGTTTGGCTCCCCTGTGGCCCCACTTTGTTTCGTCTTCGGACTTCTGGAAGCTTCGTGAGAAAATAGGCCTATGGGCTTTTATTTCGTCCAATTCCGAGAATATTTCTTTACTAGGATTTCTGAAACCAAAAACAGCAGAAAACAAGCAATCGGCACTTCGGCATCTTGTTAATAGGTTAGTTCCAGAAAATGCACGAATATGACATAAAGTGTGCATAAAACATGTAGATAACATCAATAATGTGGCATGGAACACAAGAAATTATCGATACGTTGGAGACGTATCAGGGTGATAAGCGGAAGCAATTCTATGATTAATACCATACCTAGCAAGAGTCTTTCTAAAACCTCCATGAATAAAATGAGAACCTCCATCAGTCATAATATATCTAGGTACTCCAAATCTAGGAAAAATAACATCTAAAAGCATTTTTAACGAGGTCTCACCATCAGCACTTTTTGTAGGTATGGCTTCCACCCATTTAGTAACATAATCAACATCAACAAGTATATGAGTGTTACCTTTTGAAGAGGGAAAAGGTCCCATGAAGTCAAATCCCCAACAATCAAACGGTTCAATAACAAGAGTATAATTCATAGGCATTTCATTGCGTCCGGAGATATTACCAACCCTTTGACATTCATCACAAGATAAAATAAACTTCCTTGCATCTTTGAAGAGAGTTGGCCAATAAAAACCTGATTGTAGAACCTTTTGCGCGGTTCTATCTCCGGCGTGATGTCCTCCATAAGCACTACCATGACATTTACTCAATATCTCTTGTTGTTCATATTCGGGAACACACCTTCGCATAATACCATCTACTCCTTCTTTATATAAGTGTGGGTCATCCCAGAAATAATGCCTCAAGTCATAAAAGAATTTCCTCCTCTGGCCGAGCTGAAAAGGTTGGAGGCAAGTACTTGGAAACAATAAAGTTAGCATAATCAAGCATACCAAGGACCTGTCTCGCGAGCTCACCTTTATTACAGCCAATTGTTCATTTGGAAAACTATCATTAACGAGAACAGGATCATAAGCAATATTTTCCAATCTAGACAAATTATCAGCAACAGGATTATCAAGCACCTTTCCTATCTACAATATGTAAATCAAATTCTTGCAAAAGAAGTACCCATCTAATAAGCCTCGGCTTAGCATCTTTCTTTGTCATTAGGTATCTAATTGCAAGCATGATCAGTATGAATTGTAACTTTTGAATCAACAATATAAGATCTAAATTTATCACAAGCAAAGACTACAGCTAACAATTCTTTTTCAGTAGTAGCATAATTTCTTTGAGCAGCGATCAAGAGTCTTGCTAGCATAATGAATAACATTTAATTTTTTATCTACTCGCTGTCCAAGAACAGCGCCTACAAGAAAATCACTAGCATCACACATAATTTCAAATGGTAAATTCCAATCAGGAGGTTCAACTATAGGAGCAGCTTGTTAAGGCTTTCTTTAGAGTTTCAAAAGCTTCCTTACAATCATCATCAAAAACAAAAGGTACATCTTTTTGAAGAAGATTAGTAAGAGGTTTTGAAATCTTGGAGAAATCTTTAATAAATCTCCTATAAAACCCAAGCATGACCAAGAACACTACGAATACCTTTAACATCCCTTGGATAGGGCATCTTCTCAATAGCTTCAACTTTAGCTCTATCAACTTCAATACCTCTCTCAGAAATTTTATGTCCCAATACAATTCCTTCATTAACCATAAAGTGGCATTTCTCCCAATTAAGAACAAGGTTAGTTTCTTCACATCTCTCGCAAAACTTTATCAAGGTTTCGCAAGCAACTATCAAAAGAATTCCCGTAGACAGAAAAATCATCCATGAATACTTCCACAATACTCTCACAAGAGCCATGAAAAATAGCAGACATGCATCTTTGAAAAGTAGCAGGAGCATTACATAAACCAAAAGGCATACGCCTATAAGCATAAGTTCCATAGGGACAAGTAAAAGTGGTTTTCTCTTGATCTTTAGCTTTAACAGCAATTTGTGAAAACCCAGAATAACCATCGAGAAAGCAAAAATGAGTATTTTTAGATAACCTTTCTAGCATTTGATCAATAAATGGTAAAGGGTAATGATCTTTCTTAGTAACTTTATTAACTTTTCGATAATCAATGCACATTCTATATCCTACAACTACTCTTTGAGGTATGAGCTCATCATTATCATTAGGCACAACAGTCATTCCTCCTTTCTTAGGAACACAATGCACAGGACTAACCCATCTACTATCAGCAATAGGATATATAATACCAGCTTCAAGAAGTCGTAATACCTCATTTCTCACCACATCCTTCATCTTGGGAATTAGACGACGCTGAGGTTCAACAACTGGCTTCGCATCATCTTCCATATTAATGGCATGTTGGCAAATAGAGGGAGAAATCCCCTTCAAGTCATCAAGAGTATAGCCAATAGCACCTCGGTGTTTCTTCAATATTTGCAATAATCTTTCTTCTTCAAACTCGTAAGCTTAGAACTAATAATAACAGGATATATTTTCTTATCATCAATATGAGCATATTTAAGATTATCAAGCAAAGGCTTTAAATCAAAAACAGGATCTTCCTTTGGTGGCGGTGTTGTACCCAAATCTTCCACCGGTAAATCATGCTTGAGAATAGGTTGGCGAAGAAAAATCTCCTCAAGCTCATCTCTTTCTTTCCTAAAAACTTCACTCTCGCTATCCTCCAAATGTTGCTGCAAAGGATTATTAGGAACAAGAACAATAGATGCACACCGCTCCATTTTAAAATCATTACTAGGCAAATCAGCTTTATAAGGAGTTTTAGTAAATTTAGAGAAGTTAAACTCATAAGATTCACCAGCAAATTTGGTCAAAATTTTCTCTTTCTTGCAATCTATAATAGCTCCACAAGTATTTACAAAAGGTCTACCAAAAATGATAGGACAATAATCACTAGCAGCAGAACCAAGTACCAAAAAGTCAGCAGGATATTTAATCTTACCACATAGAACTTCCACATCTCGAACAATACCAATTGGAGAAATAGTTTCTCTATTAGCCAGCTGAATAACCACATCAATATCTTCAAGTTCACAAGAATCAATTTCGTGCATAATCTCCGTGTATAGCTCATAAGGTATAGCACTAACACTTGCACCAATATCACATAAACCATAATAGCAATGATCACCAATTTTAACAGATAGCATAGGAACACTAGCTTGTTTGGGTTTATTAGGATGTGAAACAATATTAGAAGCATCTTCACGTGAAAATAATATGACCATCCTCTACATTTTCAAGTCACAAGATCTTTAACAATTGCAACAACGAGGTTCAACTTTTATTTGTTCTTCGAGTTCTCTAGGTTTCTTTTCACTTTTATGAACCGCACTATTTATAACAGAGTACTCTTTCATTTTAGCAGGAAAAGGAGTTTTTTCAATATAAGCTTCAGGAATAACGCGATCGCAGCTTCAATTACAACACACTTATTAATAGATGAATCAATTTTATCTTTATACGGTTCATGATACTTATCAAAATTCTTCTTAGGCAATTCATAATGAGAGGCAAAAGCTTTATAAAGGTTTGCAGCAACTTGAGAATCAAGACCATATGTAGCACTAATATTACGAAATGTATCAAGTATCCATAAAAGCTTCAATGCATTTATAATCATAAATTATACCCGATTCTCTATCTTTGTCGTTCTCCCAACCTTCAGCATTTTCTTGGATCCGATCAAGAAGGTTCCTTTTAAACTCTTCTTTGTTGCGTGTAAATGATCCAGTAACAAGAAGTATCCAAGCAAGGTCTTGTCTTGAAAAGAAAGTCTTGCATAGAAATTATCAATAATAATATTACCAGGAAGCTCATGAATGGGGCATTTGAGCATTAAAGACTTCAATCTCCCCCAAGCTTGGGCAATACTCTCTCCATCATGAGGCCAGAAATTATATATGCGGTTCCGATCTTTGTGAATTTCACTTGGAGGATAAAATTTGGAATAAAATAAAGGCACAATGTCCTCCCAATCAAGAGAATCACCATTCTTCAACAATTTATACCAATGCGCCGCTTACTGTACATCGATATAGAGAATAGCTTCTTCCTAACTTCATTCATAGCAATACCTGCACATTTGAATAACCCGCATAATTCATGCAAAAACAGTGAATGATCACCAGGATGGACAGTTCCATCCCCTTCATAGCGGTTATCCATAACATGTTCAATAATTTTCGTAGGTATTTTATATGGTATTACTTCCTCACCTGGCGCCTCATCCACTACCGTTGCAAGTAGTAGTAGATTTCCCAAATAGAAATTGAAGAGAAGATCTCTCCATAATGACTTATAGCAAGCAGTGCAGAAATAAAATCAGCACAAACAAGTAAAGGTTTTCCTTACCAATTCCGCTTACCAATAGCGCTTCACTCCCCGGCAACGGCGCCGTAAAATAGTCTTGATGACCCACAAGTATAGGGGTGTATCGTAGTATCTTCGATAAGTAAGAATGTCGATCCCAACGAGGAGCAGAAGGTGTTGACAAACAGCTTTCGATGAAGGTTTCACCGTAAATGCTCACGTACAAATATTCGGGGGTTTTGATGTAACAGATAAATAAAGTACAAGTAAGTAAAATGCGAGAGAAATAATTGCAGCAAGTGGCCCAATCCTTTTTAGCACAAAGGACAAGCCGGTTTGTTTACTTATAATGACCAAACGTTCTCGAGGACACACGGGATTTTAGTCTAGTGCTTTCGCTACATACAGACTGATTAATCTTCATTGTTTTGATAAGTGTTGTGTGGGTGAACTCGTGCTAATGTACCGCCCTTCCTAGGACTAATACATACTTGTGATTATACCCCTTGCAAGCATCCGCAACTACAAGAAAGTAATTAAGATAAATCTAACCACAGCCTTAAACTCGAGATCCTCGCGATCCCTCCCCGCATCGATATACCAACGGGGGTTTAGGTTTCGTCACTCCGGCAACCCCGCAATTGGCAAACGAGTACAAGATGCATTCCCCTAGGCCCATAAATGGTGAAGTGTCGTGTAGTCGACGTTCACACGACACCACTAGAAGAATAACACCACAACTTAAATATCATAACATTGAATATTACTCAACCATAGTTCACTACTAACAATTAGACTTCACCCATGTCCTCAAGAACTAAACGAACTACTCACGAGACATCATATGGAACATGATCAGAGGTGATATGATGATGAATAACAATCTGAACATAGACCTTGGTTCAATGGTTTCACTCAATAGCATAAACAACAAGTAGAAATCAGTATCGGGAGAGTTTCCCCTATCAAACAATCAAGATCAAACCCAAATTGCTACAGCGGTGACGAGGTGCATGCGGAGGAGATGGCGGTGATGATGGTGGAGATGATGATGATGGTGATGGAGATGATGTCCAGCTCGATGGCGGTGACGATGGCGTCGATTTCCCCTCCGGGAGGGAATTTCCCGGCGGATTCCTCGCTCGCCGGAGAGCTCTTTTCTCTCCGGTGTTCTCCGCCCCGCGAGGCGGCTGTAACCCTTCGTGAGGATTCCTCCGTGGCTTAGGTCTTCGGGACGAAGGGTTTCGCGAAGAAAAGGAGGCGAAAGAGGCCGAGGGGGCCCCACACCACATGGTGGCGCGGCCAGTGCCATGGGCCGCGCCACCCTATGGTGTGGGCCCACCCCGGCTCCAGCTCGGCTCCCCTTCCGGCTTCCTCCGTCATCCGGAAAAATAGGAGTTTCTGTAAAACTTCCTTCCACAATTGATCTTCCGAAATATTGCATCCCGACGGTGCTTTTTCCAGCAGAATCTCGGCTCCGGTGCTCGATCTCCAAATAATCATGAAACATGCAAAATAGATGAAATAACATAAGTATTGTGTCCCAATATGAAATATATCAATGAATAACAGCAAATTATGATATAAAATAGTGATGCAATTTGGACGTATCAGTGGTGCGCACAGCGGCAAGTTTCCCTCAGTAAGAAACCAAGGTTTAATCGAACCAGGAGGAGTCAAGAAGCACGTTGAAGGTTGATGGCGGCGGGATGTAGTGCGGCGCAACACCAGAGATTCCGGCGCCAACGTGGAACCTGCACAACACAACCAAAGTACTTTGCCCCAACGAAACAGTGAGGTTGTCAATCTCACCGGCTTGCTGTAGCAAAGAGTTAACCGTATTGTGTGGAAGATGATTGTTTGCAAGAAAACAGTAAAGAACAAGTATTGCAGCAGATTTGTATTTCAGTATTAAAAGAATGGACCGGGGTCCACAGCTCACTAGAGGTGTCTCTCCCATAAGATAAAAGCATGTTGGGTGAACAAATTACAGTCGGGCAATTGACAAATAGAGAGGGCATAACAATGCACATACATGTCATGATAAGTACAAGTGAGATTTAATTGGGCATTACGACAAAGTACATAGACCGCCATCCAACCGCATCTATGCCTAAAAAGTCCACCTTCAGGTTATCATCCGAACCCCTTCCAAGCATTAAGTTGCAAAGCAACAGACAATTGCATTAAGTATGGTGCGTAATGTAATCAACAACTACATCCTCGGACATAGCATCAATGTTTTATCCCTAGTGGCAACAAGCACAACATAACCTTAGGGGTTTCTGTCACTCTCCCAGGTGTCAATGAGGCATGAACCCACTATCGAGCATAAATACTCCCTCTTGGAGTTACTAGCATCAACTTGGCCAGAGCCTCTACTAATAACGGAGAGCATGCAAGATCATAAACAACACATAGGTAATAACTTGATAATTAACATAACATGGTATTCTCTATCCATCGGATCCCGACAAACACAACATAGAGTATTACAGATAGATGATCTTGATCATGTTAGGCAGCTCACAAGATCCAACAATGAAGCACAATGAGGAGAAGACAACCATCTAGCTACTGCTATGGATCCATAGTCGAGTGGTGAACTACTCACTCATCACTCCGGAGGCGACCATGGCGGTGAAGAGTCCTCCGGGAGATGAATCCCCTCTCCGGCAGGGTGCCGGAGGAGATCTCCAGAATCCCCCGAGATGGGATTGGCGGCGGCGGCGTCTCGGAAGGTTTTCCGTATCGTGGTTTTTCGCCTCGGGGGTTTTGCGACGGAGGCTTTAAGTAGGCGGAAGGGCAACGTGGGGGGCCACACGGGGCCCACACTACAGGTCGGCGCGGCCAAGACCCGGGCCGCGCCGCCCTATAGTGGCAGCCCCTCGTGGCCCCACTTCGACTCCTCTTCGGTCTTCTGGAAGCTTCGTGGCAAAATAGGACCCTGGGTCTTGATTTCGTCCAATTCCGAGAATATTTCGTTACTAGGATTTCTGAAACCAAAAACAGCAGAAAACAAGAAGCTGGCTCTTCGGCATCTTGTTAATAGGTTAGTTCCAGTAAAATGCACGAATATGACATAAAGTGTGCATAAAACATGTAGGTATCGTCAATAATGTGGCATGGAACATAAGAAATTATCGATACGTTGGAGAC
>NC_061508.1:357623328-357811600 GCF_022539505.1 Lolium rigidum
ATTATTAGATCGTATCGTGTTTAGAGTTAACAGTTAGAGTATGGCCCGTGCACGGTTAGGTGCACGCCTCAATTAGAAAGTCCCTTGGACTATAAATATGTATCTAGGGTTATCGGAAAAGGAGGACAATCATCGTTCAACCAACACAAATCAGGCGCATCGCCACCCCTTTCTTCGAGGGTTTCTCCCGGGTAAGCACCATGCTGCCTAGATCGCATCTAGCGATCTAGGCGATATACGTTTATTCGTCAACCTTGTACTCGCTCGTGCTGAAGCCTTGTTGATGGCGAGCAGGTACTATTTATCCTTAGGTGTTTAGGGGCTTGCATTGGTGCTTTCACGTGCATATCCGCGTGGCGATGCCGTCCCTCGACACCTAGCTGCCCTTACGTCTATCCGGACGTAAGGGCAGCATCTTGCTTGTTCGTTACTTAGTAGATCCGATCCGTTATAGTTGCTCCTTGCTCCGCAGCGGATTAGTTTAATATCTGCATAGTTAGGCCTTACGCCGGGGTCGGAGGATCCGGTAGTGCGTTAGATGTTGTTCACCATCCCTGCGAGGGATGTTCGGGAATCGACGTTATGTTGGTTTTTAGGCCTCTCGTAGGGGTGGTTTGCATCATCTTCCGTAGCCGCTAGGCCCGATCACACGTAGGACGTTCCGGTTATGCGGTGAAAACCCTAAACCGTCGTGGATCGTTTTAGCTTCGTCTCGATCAAGCGGGATCCCCATGCCATTGTAAATCCAACGTGAAACATGGGGCGATCGGCTCCTTGAGCCGATCCACGGGAAACCCGAGAGCCGATAGGGCTCGTATTTAATGTTTACGTGTCTACCATGCGGGAACAATCGAAGCACTCTAACACCTTCCCGATCGGGTCTAGGTCAGGTGGCACGCCCTAGCAACCGCCGGGACGTGGCTAGAAGATTTGCGGGACGACGCGAGGTGCCAGGGTCCACTAAGAGGCCCTGGGAGCTTCCCGGCTCTTCGTGTTGCTCAGCCATTGCCCGTCGGTGGGTTTTGGAGGGTAACACATTCTGGCACGCCCGGTGGGACGACCTTCTGCAACATCCACGTCAACATCGGCACCCGGGATGGCGGAGGAACAGATCACATACGAGGATCTTCCTCCTGAGCACAAGAAGAAATACGATGAGCTGAAGGCCATCTGTGAAGCCGAGCTCATCGGCTCCTTTGAGACAACCCGTTCTCACAACACCAAGCTCAAAGGAAACACGTGTCTGTCGCATGGCGTCAATACAGTAGATCTCAGCCACTCTTTAAGGGAGCCAGGGCTCTCCTTTAGTGTCAATATGGCCAGGCTGATGAACCGCCATAGCGCGGACCAAGCAGAGAGCAGCCACTCTCGTGGCAAAGATAAAGAGGAGGCCGTTCCACGCGACCGGCCCCAAGATGATGATAGACGATACCTAACCGAGGAGGAGGTGAGAAGCATACGGTATCAGCGCCCACTCTCCGTGCATCTCCTCAACAAATATGAGCAGCAGCACGACCGACGTCGGCACTACGACGAAGACGACGAAAGATATCGTCGGTCTGATGCGGAAAACAGGAGGTATCGTCAGCATGACAGGAACAACGACGGGTACGAACGCCACGCTGGAGGGAGGTCAAGGGAGCAAGACAACGTGAATAAGCACTGGAACTGTCCCTTCTTCAAACATTGCTGGGACTCAGGAATGAGCCGATTGCCAACAATCAAGAATTGCCCAGAATGCAGACAGCAAAGGAAAAGGACAAACGAAGTGTCAGTGTTCGAGCGTCTAGGACCTCTCCCACCACATAACAAACGAGCTGAGTCCTCTCAAGAAGAAGACTTCGAGGAGTCAGATGGAGAAGAAGATAGGTATCACCGGCCAAGGTGGTGCCCTGATGGACTCAGCCATTCTCAGAAGCGTAGAGTGCAGCGGCTGCGAAACTTGGAAGAAGCCGAGGCACAATACCTGTACACGTTGAGAAGAGCACGGCCCGATCTGGCCGTGAAAATTCAGCAAACATTGGAGACGAAGGCGCGCCCGCCAAAGAAAGTATGGCGCCCAAAACAGGCGAAAGCCGATGCACAGGTATCGGCTGATGCCGATGCAGAGGCATCGGCTGATACAAACATGATATCCGTGACCCGGACGGAGTAGCAGTTCCAAGACATTGGACGTACGTGGAAAGGCCGATCCCGGGGATCGGCCCTCAAAAAAAAAAAAAAAGCAAAGGATCTTATCTCCAACATGCCACGTAGCTACAGTTGAAATCCAAGAAGTTGCAAACCATCGCCAAAGCATTGCAACGGAAAAGGAGGCCGATTCCCGCAATCGGCCAAAATTATCATCAGCATCCTTTTGTCTGTGTTCAGCATTGATCCAACAGATGCCTGAAGAGCCGATATCATCAATGACTTGACAGAATCGGCTCGGGGGGCACATAGATGGATAAGACACGAGGATACGAAGCTGAGAATGCATGCCAAATGCCCAGCAGAACAGCTCAAGTATGGAGGGCCGATACATAAACAAATCAGCCAATAAAAAAAATCCAAAATACAGAAATTTTTGAGCACAGCCGATGCGTAGACATCGACTCAAGGGATACAACTGCTACAAGCAAGCCCGATAAGAGCAGTCACCAAATCACGCGGCAAGGTTCTACTGAAGGAGCCCCTCAGCGGAATTGTTGTTAGCTCCGTTAGCAAACCTCCAAGCCAGCAAAGCGGCTGACCAAGCCACCCGTGTTAGTTCCGCCGCGGCGGACTGGGCCATTCTATATTTACTTGTCGGTGGCTGATACCTCCATCGCGTCGGTGGTGGTGCAGGTTTATGATGGCACGGAAAAAGTGGTTTTTACCTCGGTAGAAGGATGTTGGACGCCGAAACAAGGTACCCGAAATTGAGAAGTTGTGCCTCTGTCAGTTCTTCACGCACCAAGATCCAACACATCCTTGTGTCAGCCGATATCATCGTTATATGCAAATCGGACGTCATCAAACACATGTTGTCGGCTCCTGTATTAAAAGGCCGACTCGGCAAATGGATGTTTGCATTATCGGAGTTTGAGATCCGGTATCAGCCGGCAAAGGCAGTCAAGGGACAGGCGCTGACAGATCTGATCGCCGAACGAATAAACACGGACGTAGCAGCACTATCGCTGCGCGCATGGGCTATGTTCTTCGATGGATCGGTTTGTGAGGATGGTTGCGGCATCGGCGTGCTACTCGTGTCGCCTCGGGGGGCAACATACTCCTTCTCTATCAAGTTGGCTGACCACTGCACCAACAACGTGGCTGAGTATGAAGCGATCTGCAAGGGAATGAAGTTACTCCTGGAAGCTGGGGCTGAAGCAGTCGAGATCTTTGGAGATTCCAAATTGGTGATCTCTCAGCTCACAGAAGAATACAAGTGCGAAAGCGAGTCACTCTTCCCATTTTGGATACAATGCCGTGAGCTAATGGCACAATTCAGGTATATAAGCTTAAATTGGATCCCGAGGTTGCAAAATACTGAAGCAAATGACCTCGCACAAACAGCGTCAGGGTACAAGGACGTAGCAGGGGAAGCCGATTTACAGGTGCAATTCCTGGAACCGGATGATTGGAGAGCCGATATCTTCAATTACTTGAAGGATCCGGCTCGGGGGGCACCTAAGCGTACAAGATACAGAGCCATGAAGTACGTACTGATTGGCGATGACATGTTTTATAGAACTTTGGAAGGATTACTTCTCAAATGTCTGGGACCAGCCGAGTCCAATCGGCTCTTGCACGAGGTGCACGAGGGTGCTTGTGGAACCCACCAGTCGGCCCATAAGATGAAATGGCTGATTAGGCGCTCCGTGTTTTATTGGCCTACCATCCTTGAAGATTGCTTCCAGTATTATAAAGGTTGCCAAGCATGTCAGAAGTTCGGGAGCATTCAGATGGTGCCTGCATCAGCAATGAATCCCATCATCAAGCCTTGGCCATTCCGAGGATGGGGTATGGATATGATCGGAGAAATTCATCCTTCATCGAGCAAGGGCCATAGATGGGTTCTGGCCATTACAGATTACTTCACCAAATGGGTGGAAGCGGTCCCTATGAAGAAAGTAGCGTCGGAAGACGTTATCAAGTTCGTATTGGAACATGTCATTCACAGATTCGGGATCCCCCAAACTATTACGACCGATGGAGGTTCGGTCTTCGTTTCGAAAGAGATGAAAAAGTTCTGCGATGACATGGGAATCAAGTTAATCCGATCATCTCCATATTATGCTCAAGCAAACGGGCAGGCCGAAGCATCCAACAAAAGCTTGATCAAGTTGATCAAGAGGAAAATTGACGAACACCCTAAACGATGGCATGAGGTGTTGTCAGAGGCGTTGTGGGCTTACCGTATGTCGTGTCATGGAGCAATCAAAACCACCCCGTACCAGCTGGTCTATGGACAAGAAGCTGTGTTACCCTGGGAAGTCAAGGCAGGATCAAGGCGGGTCACGTTTCGGAATGATCTAGCTCGCTGAAGAATACGCAGCCACGATAAGTGACAGCATTGAGGATGCGACGGAGCTTAGGCTATGGTCGCTCGAGAAGATCAAGGAGAACAAAGCCAAGGTAGCTCGGGCATATAATAAGAAGGTGAAGCCAAAATAATTCCAAGTTGGTGAGTTGGTATGGGAAGCTGTATTGCCATTGGGGACGAGGGATAAAGAGTATGGTAAATGGTCTCCGAATTGGCATGGCCCGTATAAAGTTGTCCAAGTTCTGAAGGGGAATGCGTACATGCTCGAGATGTTGGATGGCGTGAAGTTCCCAGTAGCTGTCAACGGCCAGCATCTCAAGAAGTATTTCCCAAGTATGTGGGATGATGGACAGTAAAGATATGGAGGCCGATACACAAATCGGCCAGTAAAAAAATAAAAATAAATGGGGGCCGGTTGTATGAAATCGGCCGATAAAAAAAATAGCCGATAAAAAAAAAATATAGCCGATGCGCGGTCATCGACTCTAGAGACTGAAGGATATTCTGAACATCTGAACGTGGTTTGTATCCGTTTGACCGGGGAAAGGCAGCCGTCTCGCCTGGAATCACGTTTGGAATGCAGGCCGATGCTGTGCCATCGGCTTTTTGAGCAATGATTTCATTGAACAATCGGCCAAATTGACAAGAAAGCAAAGGTGATTGAAAGAAATTTTCTTCATTAATAAGAGAAGATCTTTACAATGAAGAGCCGATTGCTCAAGAAAGGAAGAACAAAAGAAGAGCCGATTGCTCAGGGACTACTAATCCTACAGAGCTAATCGTCGCTGGCCTCATCATCAGCGTCGGAGCCGCCGTCGGCGCTGCCTCCGGAGATTTCTTCGTCGCTGCTGCCCAGGTCTTCAGCTGGAGCCTCTTCTTCCTCGTCATCATCATCATTCTCACTGTCCGCCCAACTGCGGAAACGCTTTGTCGGCGGATACCCAGCGGAAGAGGAGGAATCATCTTCCTCCTCTTCTTCTCCTTCCTCGTCATCATCATCGTCCTCGCTGTCCGCCCACATGCGGGAGCGCTTTGTCGGCGGGTGCCTGGCGGAGGAGGGGGCCTCTTCCTTCTTCAATTGTTCTTCCTTCTTGTTGGAGGAGATGGGGTTCACCTCGGAGTGAGGGTCGTCTTCATTCTTCGGCGGAGCTCGGGGGGAGATATCTGAGGAGGTAGAGGAAGAAGAAGACATTGCTGCAGTGGAAGAGGGTTTTTGGTGCCGGTGGGCGGAACGAGCAAGGGGATGAAGTGGCGAACCGTCTGGCACAGATAAATAAAGGGGATGCAGTGAAGATTTAATGCTATGACGGTTCTCAAAGACATGATGCCAAAGCCGTCCAATCGTGCAGAGAAGTTGGGAAGGCAAGAGTCATGATGAAGAATACTGCGACGGTTCTGCTCTGCCACGACACGACCCCTCGAAGGAAAAAAGATGGTTTTGATATTATCATTACCAAAACCAGGGGGGCATGTGTTATCACCAGATTTTGGCCAAATCAGGAGATGGGCCGTAAGTGAAGATGGGCTTGAAGGACGTACACGTGGAGCATCATCGAAGCGGCCTTGCGCTAAGAGTTTGGGCTAAGTCGCCCGTGTATCTGTAATATAGTAGATCGCATTGTGTTTAGATTAAAAAGATAGAGTCTGGCCCGTGCACGGTTAGGTGCACGCCTCAATTAGAAAGTCCCTTGGACTATAAATATGTATCTAGGGTTATCGGAAAAGGAGGACAATCATCGTTCAACCAACACAAATCAGGCGCATCGCCACCCCTTTCTTCGAGGGTTTCTCCCGGGTAAGCACCATGCTGCCTAGATCGCATCTAGCGATCTAGGCAGTATACGTTTATTCGTTAACCTTGTACTGCTCGTGCTGAAGCCTTGTTGATGGTGAGCAGTACTATTTATCCTTAGGTGTTTAGGGGCCTGCATTGATGCTTTCACATGCATATCTACGTGGCAATGCCGTCCCTCGACACCTAGCTGCCCTTACGTCTACCCAGACGTAAGGGCAGCATCTTGCTTGTTCGTTACTTAGTAGATCCGATCCGTTATAGTTGCTCCTTGCTCCGCAGGGATTAGTTTAATATCTGCATAGTTAGGCCTTATGCTTGGGGTCGGACGATCCGGTAGTGCGTTAGGCGTTATTCACCGTCCCCGCAAGGGATGTTCGGGAATCAACGTTATGTTGGTTTTTAGGCCTCTCGTAGGGGTGGTTTGCATCATCTTCCGTAGCTGCTAGGCCCGATCGCACGTAGGACGTTCCGGTTATGCGGTGAAAACCCTAAGCTGTCGTGGATCGCTTTAGCTTTGTCCTGATCAAGCGGGATCCCCATGCCATTGTAAATCCAACGTGAAACATGGAGCGATCGGCTCCTTGAGCCGATCCACGAGAAGCCCGAGAGCCGATAGGGCTCGTATTTAATGTTTAAGTGTCTACCATGCGGGAACAATCGAAGCACTCTAACACCTTCCCGATCGGGTCTAGGTCGGGTGGCACGCCCTAGCAACCGCCGGGACGTGGCCGGAAGATTTGCGGGACGACGCGAGGTGCCAGGGTCCACTAAGCGGCCCTGGGAGCTTCCCGGCTCTTCGTGTTGCTTAGCCATTGCCCGTCGGTGGGTTTTGGAGGGTAACACATCCCCAAGCTTAGTTCTGCTCGTCCCGAGCAGGTAAAACGATAACAAGGATAATTTCTGAAGTGACATGCCATCATAATCTTGATCATACTATTTGTAAACATATGTAATGAATGCAGCGATCAAAACAAAAGTAATGACATGAGTAAACAACTGAATCATAAAGCAAAGACTTTTCATGAATAGTACTTCAAGACAAGCATCAATAAGTCTTGCATAAGAGTTAACTCATAAAGCAATAAATCAAAGTAAAGGTGTTGAAGCAACACAAAGGAAGATTAAGTTTCAGCGGTTGCTTTCAACTTATAACATGTATATCTCATGGATATTGTCAACATAAAGTAATATAATAAGTGCAATATGCAAGTATGTAAGAATCAATGCACAGTTCACACAAGTGTTTGCTTCTTAAGGTGGAGGGAGATAGGTAAACTAACTCAACAATAAAAGTAAAAGAATGGTCCTTCAAAGAGGAAAGCATCGATTGCTGTACTTGTGCTAGAGCTTTTATTTTGAAAACATGAAACAATTTTGTCAACGGTAGTAATAAAGCATATGAGTTATGTAAATTATATCTTACAAGTTGCAAGCCTCATGCATAGTATACTAATAGTGTCCGCACCTCGTCCTACTTAGCTTGGACTACCGGATCTTTGCATGCCATGTTTCAACCAAGTGTCACAAAGGGGTACCTCCATGCCGCTCTGTACAAAGGTCTAAGGAGAATGCTCGCATTTTGGATTTCTCGCTTTTGATTATTCTCAACTTAGACATCCATACCGGGACAACATGGACAACAGATAATGGACTCCTCTTAAATGCATAAGCATATAGCAACAATTATTATTCTCATATGAGATTGAGGATATATGTCCAAAACTGAAACTTCAACCATGATTCATGGCTTTAGTTAGCGGCCCAATGTTCTTGTCTAACAATTTTGCATGCTACAACCACTAAGGTGATAGATCCTTCAGACAAGACGGACGTGCATAGCAACTCACATGATATTCAACGATAGTTGATGGCGTTCCCCAGAAGCATGGTTATCGCACAACAAGCAACTTAATAAAAGATAAAGTGCATAAGTACATATTCAATATTACGATAGTTTTTAAGGCTATTTTGTCCCATGAGCTATATATTGCAAAGGTGAATGATGGAATTTTAAAGGTAGCACTCAAGAAATTTACTTTGGAATGGCGGAGAAATACCATGTAGTAGGTAGGTATGGTGGACACAAATGGCATAGTGGTTGGCTCAAGGATTTTGGATGCATGAGAAGTATTCCCTCTCGATACAAGGTTTAGGCTAGCAAGGTTATTTGAAGCAAACTCAAGGATGAACCGGTGCAGCAAAACTCACATAAAAGACATATTGTAAACATTATAAGACTCTACACCGTCTTCCTTGTTGTTCAAAACTCAATACTAGATATTATCTAGACCTTAGAGAGACCAAATATGCAAATCAAATTTTAGCAAGCTCTATGTATTTCTTCATTAATGGGTGCAAAGCATATGATGCAAGAGCTTAAACATGAGCACAACAATTGCCAAGTATCACATTATCCAAGACATTTTAGAATTACTACATGTAGCATTTTCCAATTCCAATCATATAACAATTTAACGAAGAAGAAACTTCGCCTTGAACATTATGAGTAAAGCCTAAGGACATATTTGTCCATATGCAACAGCGGAGCGCGTCTCTCTCCCACAAAGTGAATGCTAGGATCCATTTTATTCAAACAAAAACAAAAACAAAAACAAACCGACGCTCCAAGTAAAGAACACAAGATGTGGCTGAATAAAAATATAGTTTCGGGGAGGAACCTGATGATGTTGTCGATGAAGAAGGGGATGCCTTGGGCATCCCCAAGCTTAGACAGCTTGAGTCTTCTTAAAATATGCAGGGGTGAACCACGGGGGCATCCCCAAGCTTAGAAGCTTTCACTCCTCTTGATCATAGTATATCATAATCCTCTCTTGACCCTTGAAAACTTCCTTCACACCAAACTTCAAGCAAACTCATTAGAGGGTTAGTGCACAATTAATAATTCACACATTCAGAGGTGACACAAACATTCTTTACACTTCTGGACATTGCATAAAGCTACTGGACATTAATGGATCAAAGAAATGAATCCAACATAGCAAAAGAGGCAATGCGAAATAAAAGGCAGAATCTGTCAAAAACAGAACAGTCCGTAAAGACGAATTTAAAGCTGGCACCAGACTTGCTAAAATGGAAAAACTCAAAACTAATGAAAGTTGCGTACATATCTGTGGATCACGCTCGTAAATTGGCAGATTTTTTCGAATTTTCTACAGAGGCCTGTGCCCAGATTCGTGACAGACAGCAATGCTGTTTCTGCGCAGCGATCCCAAATATAACATCAACTTTGACATAGAAACTTTACTTGGCACAAAAACATGATAAGGAGAGGTTGCTACAGTAGTAAACAACTTCCAAGACTCAACAAAACAAAAATTGCTGTAGTAAAATAAACACATGGGTTATCTCCCAAGAAGTGCTTTCTTTATAGCCATTAAAATGGGCTCAGTTATAAGAGTTGAAGGAAAAGAGAGCATCAAGAAGCAAATTCAAAACACATTTAAGCCTAACCCATTTCCTATGAAAAGGAATCTTGTACACAAATAGATTCATGAAGAACAAAGTGGCAAGCATAGAGAAGCAACACAAGTGCAATTTCAAGATTCTCAACATAAAGAGGGGAAACTTAATATTATTAAGATGCATATAACCATGTTTCCCTCTCTCATAATAACTTTCAGTAGCATCATGAACAAACTCAAAAATATAACTATCACATACAACATTCTTGTCATGAGCTACATGCATAAAATTATTACTCTCCACATAAGCATAATCAATTTTATTAGTTGTAGTGGGAGCAAATTCAATAAAATAGCTATCATTATTATTCTCATCACCATAATCATCATACATAGGAGGCATATTGTAATCATAATTAATTTTCTCCTCAATTATAGGTGGACTGAAAATATCATATTCATCATTGCAAGCATCATATATAGGAGTTAAAGTATCATCAAAGTAAATTTTCTCCTCTATGCTTGGGGGACTAAAAATATCACAACCAGACTTCCCCAAGCTTAAATTCTTCCATAGCTTTAGCAATAATGGTGTTCAAAGAGTTCATGCTAATAACATTGCTACAACTATTTTGCAAACAAAGTTCCATGGGTTTTTTAATTTTCTCTTCAAACACATCATGTCCTAATTTAAGATAAAGTTCATAAAGATCTCTAATTTTTTTGTTGTTTTCCATTAAGCCTAACTAGTGAAAATAAAAACAAGTACAGGACTAGACATGATAACAAAATAAATTAAATGCAAGTAACTAATTTTTTTGTGTTTTTGATATAGAGAACAAGACAGTAAATAAAGTAAAGCTAGCAACTAATTTTTTTGTGTTTTGTTTAGGTGCAGCAAACAAAGTAGTAAATAAAATAAAGCAAGACAAAAACAAAGTAAAGAGATTGAGAAGTGGAGACTCCCCTTGCGGCGCGTCTTGATCTCCCGGCAACGGCGCCGAGAAAAAGAGCTTGATGGCGTGTAACTCACACGTTCGTTGGGAACCCCAAGAGAAAGGTATGATGCGCACGGTAGTAAGTTTTCCCTCGGAAAGAAACCAAGGTTTAATCGAACCGGTAGGAGCCAAGAAGCACGTTGAAGGTTGATGGTGGCGAAATGTGATGCGGCGCAACAACGGGGATTCCGGCGCCAACGTGGAATCTGCACAACAAAACCGAGTACTTTGCCCCAACGAAACGAGTGAGGTTGTCAATCTCACCGGTTTGCTGTAACAAAGGATTAAACGTATCGAGTGGAAGATGATTGTTTGCAAGAAAATAGTAAAACACAATTGCAGTACATTGTATGCTATGTAAAGAATAGGACCGGGGTCCACAGTTCACTAGAGGTGTCTCTCCCATAAGATAAAAGCATGTTGGGTGAATAAATTACAGTCGGGCAATTGACAAATAGAGAAAGGCATAACAATGCATGTACATGATATGATAAATATAGTGAGATTTAATTGGGTATTACGACAAAGTACATAGACCGCCATCCAACTGCATCTATGCCTAAAAAGTCCACCTTCAGGTTATCATCCGAACCCCATTCAGTATTAAGTTGCTAAGCAACGAGACAATTGCATTAAGTATGGTGTGTAATGTAATCGACAACTACATCCTTAGACATAGAATCAATGTTTTATCCCTAGTGGCAACGAGCACATCACAACCTTAGAACTTTACGTCCATCGTCCCGGGTGTCAATGAAGGCATGAACCCACTATCGAGCATAAATACTCCCTCTTGGAGTTAAGAGTAGAAACTTGGCCGAGCCTCTACTAATAACGGAGAGCATGCAAGATCATAAACAACACATAAACAATAGATTGATAATCACCATAACATAGTATTCTCTATCCATCGGATCCCGACAAACACAACATATAGTATTACATATAGATGATCTTGATCATGTTAGGCAGCTCACAAGATCCAACAATGAAGCACAACAAGGAGAAGACGACCATCTAGCTACTGCTATGGACCCATAGTCCAGGGGTGAACTACTCACTCATCACTCCGGAGGCGATCATGGCGATGAAGAGTCCTCCGGGAGATGAATCCCCTCTCCGGCGAGGTGCCGGAGGCGATCTCCTGAATCCCCGAGATGGGATTCGCGGCGGCGGCGTCTGCGGAAGGTTTTCCGTATCGTGGCTCTCGGTGCTGGGGTTTTCGCGACGGAGGCTTTAAGTAGGCGGAAGGGCAACGCGGGGGCCACACGAGGGCCCCACACCATAGGTCGGCGCGGCCGGGGCACTGGGCCGCGCCGCCCTATGGTGACGGCCCCTCGTGGCCCCACTTCCTTCCCTCTTCGGTCTTCCGGAAGCTCCGTGCAAAAATAGGACCACGGGCGGTGATTTCGTCCAATTCGAGAATATTTCCTTACTAGGATTTCTGAAACCAAAAACAGCAGAAAACGACAAGCGGCTCTTCGGCATCTTGTTAATAGGTTAGTTCCAGAAAATGCATAAATATGACATATAATGTGCATAAAACATGTAGGTATCATCAATAAAGTAGCATGGAACATAAGAAATTATCGATACATTGGAGACGTATCAATGACCCACACTTATATAAAGAAGGAGTGGATGGTATTATGCGAAGATGTGTTCCTGAATATGAACAACAGGAGATATTGAGTAAATGTCATGGTAGTGTTTATGGAGGACATCATGTTGGAGATAGAACCGCGCAAAAGGTTCTGCAATCAGGTTTTTATTGGCCAACACTTTTCAAAGATGCAAGGAAGTTTATCTTATCTTGTGATGAATGTCAAAGAGTTGGTAATATCTCTAGACGCAATGAAATGCCTATGAATTATACTCTTGTTATTGAATCATTCGATTGTTGGGGATTCGACTTCATGGGTCCTTTCCCTTCTTCAGAAGGTAACACTCATATACTTGTCGCTGTTGATTATGTTACTAAATGGGTAGAAGCTATACCTACAAAAAGTGCTGATGGTGAGACCTCTTTAAAAATGCTTTTAGATATTATTTTTCCTAGATTTGGAGTACCTAGATATATTATGACTGATGGAGGTTCTCATTTTATTCATGGAGGTTTTAGAAAAACTCTTGCTAAGTATGGTATTAATCATAGAATTGCTTACGCTTATCACCCTCAAACTAGTGGTCAAGTAGAATTATCAAATAGAGAGATTAAATCTATTTTGGGAAAGACTGTTAATAAATCTAGAAAGAATTGGGCTAGCAAATTGAAGGAAGCACTTTGGGCTTATAGAACTGCTTATAAAATCCTATGGGAATGTCACCTTATAAAATGGTGTATGGAAAAGCTTGTCATTTACCTCTAGAACTAGAGCACAAAGCTTATTGGGCTGTTAGAGAACTAAATAAAGATCCGAAACTAGCCGGTAATAAGAGGTTGCTGCAATTAAGTTCTCTAGATGAATGGAGAAGTGAAGCTTATGAAAATGCTAAACTCTTTAAAGAAAAAGTTAAGAAATGGCATGATAGAAGGATTATCAAAATAGAGTTTAATATTGGGGATAAAGTCCTATTGTATCGGTCTCGTCCCAGATTCTTTGCAGGGAAATTACTCTCGAAGTGGGAAGGA
The DNA here is from genome assembly GCF_022539505.1 of Lolium rigidum. Classification (NCBI taxonomy): domain Eukaryota; kingdom Viridiplantae; phylum Streptophyta; class Magnoliopsida; order Poales; family Poaceae; genus Lolium; species Lolium rigidum. Next base: position 357,636,683 of record NC_061508.1, read on the forward strand.
CCATATGTTGTTGAGGAGGTGTATCGTTCAGGAGCAATTAAAATTAGCTCTCTCCAAGGCAATGCCACACAAGTGGTGAATGGACAAAGACTCAAGCATTATATCTCGGGTGATTCTTATAATGTTGATGTTGATATTATTCAAGTGGAAACACCGGAGGCTTTCATCAAAGGACAAATTGACAGTCCGCCGAACTCGACTTTGAATAGGTAACGGTACGAGGTAATAAAAAGTCCGCGTTTAGCTTTCCGAATAATATTTCTGCTGTTTTTGGAAAATATGAAAAATTACGGGATCGAAACGGAGTGGAGGAGACGCACGAGGGCGTGCCCCCATAGGCCGGCGCGGGCCCCAGCCTGGCCGCGCCGACCTATGTGGACACCGCCTCGTTGTCCCTTTTCCACTCGTTTTCGGCCTGGAACCTTCCTTTTATCGTAAAAATATTTGCTATATAATCCCCCGGACCCCTGGAGGTCCGTATATCGTTTTCTCGTCGTGTTTTGTTTCGAGCTGTTTTCTGCCAGATTTGTTTTGGTCTAGAAGCACCATGGTCTCCAACAACAAGGACAAGGGACCTTTGAAGGAAGATATTCAAGACCCGGAACTGAAGGAAGAAGACGCAAGTGAGGATGAGGAAGAAGTGGAGGAAGCTCCGCGAGTACACCAGCGTGTGATACGTCTCCAACGTATCGATAATTTCTTATGTTCCATGCCACTTTATTGATGATACCTACATGTTTTATGCACATTATATGTCATATTTATGCATTTTCTGGAACTAACTTATTAACGAGATGCCGAAGAGCCGATTGCTTGTTTTCTGCTGTTTTTGGTTTCGAAATCCTAGTAAGGAAATATTCTCGGAATTGGACGAAATCTTCGCCCGGGGTCCTATTTTTGCACGGAGCTTCCGGAAGACCGAAGAGATAACGAAGTGGGGCGACGAGGCGCTGCCACCATAGGGCCGCGCGGCCGGAGGGGGCCCGCGCCGCCCTATGGTGTGGGCCCCTCGTCGGCCCCACGACCTACCCTTCCGCCTACAAATAGCCTCCGTCGCGAAACCCCCGATGCCGAGAGCCACGATACGGAAAACCTTCCGGAGACGCCGCCGCCGCGAATCCCATCTCGGGGGATTCGGGAGATCGCCTCCGGCACCTGCCGGAAAGGGGATTCATCTCCCGGAGGACTCTTCATCGCCATGATCGCCTCCGGAGTGATGAGTGAGTAGTTCACCCCTGGACCATGGGTCCATAGCGGTAGCTAGATGGTCGTCTTCTCCTTGTTGTGCTTCATTGTTGGATCTTGTGAGCTGCCTAACATGATCAAGATCATCTATCCGTAATACTATATGTTGTGTTTGTCGGGATCCGATGGATAGAGAATACTATGTTATGGTGATTATCAATCTATTGTTTATGTGTTGTTTATGATCTTGCATGCTCTCCGTTATTAGTAGAGGCTCCGGCCAAGTTTGTACTCTTAACTCCAAGAGGGAGTATTTATGCTCGATAGTGGGTTCATGCCTTCATTGACACACGGGACGATGACGAGAAAGTTCTAAGGTTGTGATGTGTTGTTGCCACTAGGGATAAAACATTGATTCTATGTCTAAGGATGTTGTTGTCGATTACATTACGCACCATACTTAATGCAATTGTCCGTTGCTTAGCAACTTAATGCTGAATGGGGTTCGGATGAGAACCCGAAGGTGGACTTTTTAGGCATAGATGCAGTTGGATGGCGGTCTATGTACTTTTTCGTAATGCCCAATTAAATCTCACTATATTTATCATATCATGTACATGCATTGTTATGCCCTTCTCTATTTGTCAATTGCCCGACTGTAATTTGTTCACCCAACATGCTTTTATCTTATGGGAGAGACACCTCTAGTGAATCTGTGGACCCCGGTCCTATTCTTTACATAGCATACAATCTACTGCAATTGTGTTTTACTTGTTTTCTTGCAAACAATCATCTTCCACTCGATACGTTTAATCCTTTGTTACAGCAAGCCGGTGAGATTGACAACCTCACTCGTTTCGTTGGGGCAAAGTACTTTGGTTTTGTTGTGCGAGATTCCACGTTGGCGCCGGAATCCCTGTTGTTGCGCCGCATCACATTTCGCCACCATCAACCTTCAACGTGCTTCTTGACTCCTACTGGTCCGATTAAACCTTGGTTTCTTACCGAGGGAAACTTGCCACTGTGCGCATCATACCTTCCTCTTGGGGTTCCCAACGGACGTGTACATCTACGCGCATCAAGCAAATTTCTGGCGTCGTTGCCGGGGAGATCAAGACACGCTGCAAGGGGAGTCTCCACTTCTCAATCTCTTTACTTTGTTTTTATCTTGCTTTATTTTATTTACTACTTTGTTTGCTGCACCTAAACAAAACACACAAAAATTAGTTGCTAGTTTTACTTTATTTACTGTCTTGCTCTCTATATCAAAAACACAAAAAAAATTAGTTACTCGTCTTTACTTTATTTGCCTAGTTTACTTTTTGCTTATTTCATCATGCTTAATCCCAAGTTTACTTTGGAAGAGATACCGGTAGGACGAGGGTGTATCATTGGAAGAGATAATATAGAAGAATTTTTCACCTATGTTAGTATGGATGAAGATTTTAAAGATATACCATTATTAAAAACTGCCCCTACTTATGAAAGTACTTGCTGCCTGTTTAATACACATGTTGGAAACTAGATTTGTTAATCTCAATCCCATAATACAACATATGTTTCTTACACTTACGGATATAGAGATGGGAGAAAAGAGAAATTTTGTTTTAAAAGTCCTTGCTAGAGAATTTGAAGATATAGCTAAAGAAGCTAGAAAAGTTTTTATCAAGCATAAGAGGCTTGGTTTCTTTCCTGATTTTAAACAAATACTTGAAAAGATGGATATGGATAGAATTAAGTATACTAGTAATGTTAATGATGGTAGGGAAATTAAAGCGCCAATACCTAGTAAGCTACTAGGGATGCATGAAGCTCTGGAAAATAATTATGCTTGGCTTGTTCCTGAAAATTTGTTTGATGAGAATAGTAAGCCTAGGAGTAATGAGAAAGGAGTTACTTATATAGACCAGATACAATGCATTGTTGAGAAAGCTCCCAACTCTCAAGGTAATAATGTTGATGCTTCTACTCTTGATGTTACTTGATTTGCACTTTCGCGCCTAAGCTGAAAGGCGTTAAAGAAAAGCGCTTATGGGAGACAACCCATGTTTTTACTACAGCACTTTGTTTTATATTTGAGTCTTGGAAGTTGTTTACAACTGTAGCAACCTCTCCTTATCATGTTTTTGTGCCAAGTAAAGTTTCTATGTTATAGTTGATGTTATATTTGGGATCGCTGCGCAGAAACAACATTGCTGTCTGTCACGAATCTGGGCACAGGCCTCTGTAGAAAATTCGAAAAAATCTGCCAATTTACGAGCGTGATCCTCAGATATGTACGCAACTTTCATTAGTTTTGAGTTTTTCCATTTGAGCAAGTCTGGTGCCATTTTAAAATTCGTCTTCACGGACTGTTCTGTTTTTGACAGATTCTGCCTTTTATTTCGCATTGCCTCTTTTGCTATGTTGGATTCATTTCTTTGATCCATTAATGTCCAGTAGCTTTATGCAATGTCCAGAAGTGTAAAGAATGATTGTGTCACCTCTGAATGTGTGAATTATTAATTGTGCACTAACCCTCTAATGAGTTTGCTTGAAGTTTGGTGTGAAGGAAGTTTTCAAGGGTCAAGAGAGGAGAATGATATACTATGATCAAGAGGAGTGAAAGCTCTAAGCTTGGGGATGCCCCCGTGGTTCACCCCTGCATATTTTAAGAAGACTCAAGCGTCTAAGCTTGGGGATGCCCAAGGCATCCCCTTCTTCATCGACAACATCATCAGGTTCCTCCCGTGAAACTATATTTTTATTCAGTCACATCTTGTGTTCTTTACTTGGAGCGTCGGTTTGTTTTTGTTTTTGTTTTGTTTGAATAAAATGGATCCTAGCATTCACTTTGTGGGAGAGAGACACGCTCCGCTGTTGCATATGGACAAATATGTCCTTAGGCTTTACTCATAATGTTCAAGGCGAAGTTTCTTCTTCGTTAAATTGTTATATGGTTGGAATTGGAAAATGCTACATGTAGTAATTCTAAAATGTCTTGGATAATGTGACACTTGGCAATTGTTGTGCTCATGTTTAAGCTCTTGCATCATATACTTTGCACCCATTAATGAAGAAATACATAGAGCTTGCTAAAATTTGATTTGCATATTTGGTCTCTCTAAGGTCTAGATAATATCTAGTATTGAGTTTTGAACAACAAGGAAGACGGTGTAGAGTCTTATAATGTTTACAATATGTTTTTTATGTGAGTTTTGCTGCACCGGTTCATCCTTGAGTTTGCTTCAAATAACCTTGCTAGCCTAAACCTTGTATCGAGAGGGAATACTTCTCATGCATCCAAAATCCTTGAGCCAACTACTATGCCATTTGTGTCCACCATGCCTACCTACTACATGGTATTTCTCCGCCATTCCAAAGTAAATTGCTTGAGTGCTACCTTTAAAATTCCATCATTCACCTTTGCAATATATAGCTCATGGGACAAAATAGCCTTAAAAACTATCGTAGTATTGAATATGTACTTATGCACTTTATCTTTTATTAAGTTGCTTGTTGTGCGATAACCATGCTTCAGGTGAACGCCATCAACTATTGTTGAATATCATGTGAGTTGCTATGCATGTCCGTCTTGTCCGAAGGATCTATCATTTTAGTGATTGGAGCATGCAAAATTGTTAGAGAAGAACATTGGGCCGCTAACTAAAGCCATGAATCATGGTTGAAGTTTCAGTTTTGGACATATATCCTCAATCTCATATGAGAACAATAATCATTGCTACATGCTTATGCATTTAAGAGGAGTCCATTATCTGTTGTCCATGTTGTCCCGGTATGGATGTCTAAGTTGAGAATAATCAAAAGCGAGAAATCCAAAATGCGAGCATTCTCCTTAGACCTTTGTACGAGCGGCATGGAGGTACCCCTTTGTGACACTTGGTTGAAACATGGCATGCAAAGATCCGGTAGTCCAAGCTAAGTAGGACGAGGTGCGGACACTATTAGTATACTATGCATGAGGCTTGCAACTTGTAAGATATAATTTACATAACTCATATGCTTTATTACTACCGTTGACAAAATTGTTTCATGTTTTCAAAATAAAAGCTCTAGCACAAATACAGCAATCGATGCTTTCCTCTTTGAAGGACCATTCTTTTACTTTTATTGTTGAGTCGGTTTACCTATCTCCCTCCACCTTAAGAAGCAAACACTTGTGTGAACTGTGCATTGATTCCTACATACTTGCATATTGCACTTGTTATATTACTTTATGTTGACAATATCCATGAGATATACATGTTATAAGTTGAAAGCAACCGCTGAAACTTAATCTTCCTTTGTGTTGCTTCAATACCTTTACTTTGATTTATTGCTTTATGAGTTAACTCTTATGCAAGACTTATTGATGCTTGTCTTGAAGTACTATTCATGAAAAGTCTTTGCTATATGATTCAGTTGTTTACTCATGTCATTACTTTTGTTTTGATCGCTGCATTCATTACATATGTTTACAAATAGTATGAACAAGATTATAATGGCATGTCACTTCAGAAATTATCTTTGTTATCGTTTTACCTGCTCGGGACGAGCAGAACTAAGCTTGGGGATGCTGATACGTCTCCAACGTATCGATAATTTCTTATGTTCCATGCCACTTTATTGATGATACCTACATGTTTTATGCACATTATATGTCATATTTATGCATTTTCCGGAACTAACTTATTAACGAGATGCCGAAGAGCCGATTCTTTGTTTTCTCGCTGTTTTTGGTTTCAGAAATCCTAGTAAGGAAATATTCTCGGAATTGGACGAAATCTTCGCCCGGGGTCCTATTTTTGCACGGAGCTTCCAGAAGACCGAAGAGATAACGAAGTGGGGCGACGAGGCGCCGCCACCATAGGGCCGCGCGGCCAGAGGGGGCCCGCGCCGCCCTATGGTGTGGGCCCCTCGTCAGCCCCCCTGACCTACCCTTCCGCCTACAAATAGCCTCCGTCGCGAAACCCCCGATGCCGAGAGCCACGATACGGAAAACCTTCCGGAGACGCCGCCGCCGCGAATCCCATCTCGGGGGATTCAGGAGATCGCCTCCGGCACCCTGCCGGAGAGGGATTCATCTCCCGGAGGACTCTTCATCGCCATGATCGCCTCCGGAGTGATGAGTGAGTAGTTCACCCCTGGACCATGGGTCCATAGCAGTAGCTAGATGGTCGTCTTCTCCTTGTTGTGCTTCATTGTTGGATCTTGTGAGCTGCCTAACATGATCAAGATCATCTATCTGTAATACTATATGTTGTGTTTGTCGGGATCCGATGGATAGAGAATACTATGTTATGGTGATTATCAATCTATTGTTTATGTGTTGTTTATGATCTTGCATGCTCTCCGTTATTAGTAGAGGCTCGGCCAAGTTTGTACTCTTAACTCCAAGAGGGAGTATTTATGCTCGATAGTGGGTTCATGCCTTCATTGACACTGGGACAGTGACGATGAAAGTTCTAAGGTTGTGATGTGCTGTTGCCACTAGGGATAAAACATTGATTCTATGTCTAAGGATGTAGTTGTCGATTACATTACGCACCATACTTAATGCAATTGTCTCGTTGCTTAGCAACTTAATACTGAATGGGGTTCGGATGATAACCTCGAAGGTGGACTTTTTAGGCATAGATGCAGTTGGATGGCGGTCTATGTACTTTGTCGTAATTCCCAATTAAATCTCACTATATTTATCATATCATGTACATGCATTGTTATGCCCTTCTCTATTTGTCAATTGCCCGACTGTAATTTGTTCACCCAACATGCTTTTATCTTATGGGAGAGACACCTCTAGTGAACTGTGGACCCCGGTCCTATTCTTTACATAGCATACAATCTATCGCAATTGTGTTTTACTCGTTTTCTTGCAAACAATCATCTTCCACTCGATACGTTTAATCCTTTGTTACAGCAAGCCGGTGAGATTGACAACCTCACTCGTTTCGTTGGGGCAAAGTACTTTGGTTTTGTTGTGCGAGATTCCACGTTGGCGCCGGAATCCTCGTTGTTGCGCCGCATCACATTTCGCCACCATCAACCTTCAACGTGCTTCTTGACTCCTACTGGTCCGATTAAACCTTGGTTTCTTACTGAGGGAAACTTGCCACTGTGCGCATCATACCTTCCTCTTGGGGTTCCCAACGGACGTGTACATCTACGCGCATCAGCGTGCCACCGTTGCAAGTATTGGCGTGATATCAAATCCATCCAACACCAAGAGGAGTGCACGAATCGCTACCGGAGGAGCGGTTCCACGTCATTACTTGGCTCCAAGGACATCTTCTCCGGGCAATTACAGCCCTTTCCGCAACTTAATCTACGATCGTCAAACTGAAAGAACCCCCAAGGTAGTGTTGCCAAGTGGTTGGGATATAGATCGTTCTAACATTGCAGGAGAGATGAAATCTGAAGCTGAAGGATGGGGAAACAACTCTAGGAGTTGGGATTCACCACCTGACATGATTATGAGCCGCGTTGAGCACAACTCGGAACTGATTCGCAACCTCACCTATGAGATTGAAGATTTAAAGGAGCTTGTTAAGAAGCTTGTCGAGAAGAATCCATCACCATCACCACCGAAGGAGTAATTCATCATCGGTATTGGCATCCCCTTGGTTTGTTCCAAGCTTGGGGAGTGCCGCGGTATCACATCATCACTACCTTTATCTTTTACTATCAAGTAGTGTCATATCATGAGTAGGGAAGTTATTATATGGAATAGTATGCAATGTGGAAGTATCTCTCTTAGTTGGTTATCTATGTATCCGTTGGTGTGAGTTATCGTTATGGAATATTAATGAGAAGTCTTATCATTTACTTTTTGCACACCTTATTTTAGTTTGCAATCTCCATCATATGATTACTCTTGACATGAGTATTGATATCACTTTGGGAGCATCAAGTAAATCTATTTGGTTTTGGCAAACTTAGCATTGGTCAATAGCAACAACATCTTGATGTTTAATAGAAGAGAGAAATACACTTAGATATATTACTCTATTATCTCTATGCTAATGAGTTTAGTATTCTGAAGTAAAATTGCTTGTGCTTATGAGAAAGATGCATGATTGTTCTATCATATGTATATTAGTTTGTTTCCCTCAACCTTTATGCTTGCTATCAAACCTTGCTAGCCAAAGACCTGTATCGAGAGGGAATGCTTCTCATACATCCATAACCTTAGTCCAAACCTATGCCATTTGTGTCCACCATACCTACCTACTACATGGTATTTTCTGCCATTCCAAGTAAATACTTCATGTGCTACCTTTAAATAATTCAAACTATTACTCCTTATTTGTGTCAATGTTTTATAGCTCATGAGGAAGTATGTGGTGTTTTATCTTTCAATCTTGTTGGGCGGACTTTCACCAATGGACTAGTGGCACATCCGCTTATCCAATAATTTTGCAATAAGAGCTGGCAACGGGGTTCCCAGCCCCAATTAATAACTTTCATTAATAATTCTCTTCACATGTTTTGCCCCGATTTATCGGTAAGCAACTTAATTTTGCAATAGACACTCCTCCATGGTATGTGAATGTTGGAAGGCACCCGAGGATTCGGTTAGCCATGGATTGAGAAAGCCAAGGTTGGGGGAGTGTCATCCTTAATAAAACTAAAATACATGTGTAAACAAAAGAGAAGGGGATGATCTACCTTGCCTGGTAGAGATGCCGTCCCTCATGGGAGCCGCTCTTGGAAGGTTCGTTTGGCAAGGGGGTTAGAGTGCCCGCTACCATTCGTTGACAACAACAAACACCGCTCAAAATCTTACTTTTATGCTCTTTATATGATTTCAAAACTTGAAAAGCTCTAGCACATGATTTAATCCCTGCTTCCCTCTGCGAAGGGCCTATCTTTTACTTTTATGTTGAGTCAGTAAACCTATTTCCCTCTATCTCAAGCAAGCAATTGAGTTGTTGTGAACCAACCATTTATGCTATGATTCAGTTAATCATGTCTTTTATACTTTCTTGTTTAGTACAAATTTTATCTGAATGAATATGACTTTGAAGTTATCAATGATTATGAGGAGATTGTTATGATTGAATATGAAAGCCCAGCTATAAATTCTAATATTAAAGCTTTGCTTAGAAGTACAATCCGTTAGTAGTTCTCTGACCAAGAACAAAGTTTGCTATCACCAACTATGATTTCTTATGCACCTCTACTTGTGATTTCTCTTTACTTATTTCAAGATGAGTTATATGAGGAAGTTGTTTACTAGAATGTCTTGTGTGAATGAATATGATGCTTCTTGTCCGTATTTTATTTATCGACTCTTCACTCCATAAACATGTGGTCTTGTTTATCGAGCTCAGTTTCGTTTGGGGACAAGCGAGGTCTAAGCTTGGGGGAGTTGATACGTCCAATTTGCATCACTATTTTGTATCATAATTTGCTGTTATTCATTGATATATTTTATATTGGGACACAATACTTATGTTATTTCATCTATTTTGCATGTTTCATCATTATTGGAGGATCAAGCGCCGGAGCCAGGATTCTGCTGGAAAAAGCACCGTCAGAATGCAATATTTCGGAAGATCAATCGTGGAAGGAAATTATACCAAAAATCCTATTTTTCCAGATGACGAAGGAAGCCAGAAGGGGGAGCAGAGAGGGCTCAAGGTGGGGCCAGACCACAGGCCGGCGCGGCCCATGGCCTGGCCGCGCCACCTTGTGGTGTGGGGGCCCCACAGCCCCTTTCGCCTCCTTTTCTTCGCGTACTCCTTCGTCCCGAAAACCTAAGCCACAGAGGGTACCTCACGGAGAGTTACGGCCGCCTCGCGGGGCGGAGAACACCGGAGAGAAAAGAGCTCTCCGGCGGGCGAGGAATCCGCCGGGGAAATTCCCTCCCGGAGGGGAAATCGACGCCGTCGCCATCGTCATCGAGCTGGACATCATCTCCATCATCATCATCATCATCATCTCCACCATCTACACCGCCATCACCACCGCTGCACCTCGTCACCGCTGTAACGATTTGGGTTGAATCTTGATTGTTTGATAGGGGAAACTCTCCCGGTGTTCATCTCTACTTGTTATTGATGCTATTGAGTGAAACCATTGAGCCAAGGTTTATGTTCAGATTGTTATTCATCATCATATCACCTCTGATTGTATTCCATATGATGTCTCGTGAGTAGTTCGTTTAGTTCTTGAGGACATGGGTGAAGTCTAAATGCTAGTAGTGAATTATGGTTGAGTAATATTCAATGTTATGATATTTAAGTTGTGGTGTCATTCTTCTAGTGGTGTCGTGTGAACGTCGACTACACGATACTTCACCATTTATGGGCCTAGGGGAGTGCATCTTGTATTCGGTTGCTAATTGCGGGGTTGCCGGAGTGACGTAAACCTGAGCCCCGTTAGTATATCGATGCAAGAGGGATCGCAGGATCTCGGAGTTTAAGGTTGTGGTTAGATTTATCTTAATTACTTTCTTGTAGTTGCGGATGCTTGCAAGGGGTATAATCACAAGTATGTATTAGTCCTAGGAAGGGCGGTGCATTAGCATAGGTTCACCCACACAACACTTATCAAAACAATGAAGATTATTTAGCCACATGAAGCGAAAGCACTAGACTAAAATCCCTGTGTGTCCTCAAGAACGTTTGGTCGTTATAAGTAAACAAACCGGCTTGTCCTTTGTGCTAAAAAGGATTGGGCCACTCGCTGCAATTATTTCTCTCGCATTTTACTTACTCGTACTTTATTCATCTGTTACATCAAAACCCCTTGAATACTTGTCTGTGAGCATTTACAGTGAATCCTTCATCGAAACTACTTGTCAACACCTTCTGCTCCTCGTTGGGATCGACATTCTTACTTATCGAAGATACTACGATACACCCCCTATACTTGTGGGTCATCAGTCTTCCGGGAAAAATAAGATGCTGGGTCTTCGTTTCGTCGAATTCCGAGAATATTGCCCGAACAGCCTTTCTGGAACCAAAAACAACAGAAAACAACAGAATCGGCACTGTGGCATCTTGTTAATAGGTTAGTTCCGGAAAACGCATAAAAACATTATAAAGTGTGAGCAAAACATGTAGGTATTGTCATAAAACAAGCATGGAACATCAGAAATTATGGATACGTTGGAGACGTATCAGCATCCCCAAGCTTAGTTCCTACTCGTCCTCGAGTAGGTAAACGATAAAAAAAAAGAATAATTTCTGAAGTGACATGCTACCAACATAATCTTAATCATACTATTGCAAAGCATATGAGATGAACGAAGTGACTCAAGGCAATGATCTATATTTGCTAACAAATAGATAACATATAGCAAAATTTTTCATGAATAGTACTTTCAAGACAAGCATCAAAAGTTTTGCATAAGAGTTAACTCATAAAGCAATAAATTCAAAGTAAAGGCATCGAAGCAACACAAAGGAAGATATAAGTTTCAGCAGTTGCTTTCAACTTTCAACATGCAAATCTCATGGATAATTGTCAACACAAAGTAATATGATGAATGCAAATAAGCAAGTATGTAAAAATCAATGCACAGTTGACACAAGTGTTTGCTTCTAAGATGGAAGGAAGTAGGTAAACTGACTCAACATAAAAGTAAAAGAATGGCCCTTCGCAGAGGGAAGCAGGGATAAAATCATGTGCTAGAGCTTTTCAAGTTTTGAAATCATATAGAGAGCATAAAAGTAAAGTTTTGAGAGGTGTTTGTTGTTGTCAACGAATGGTAATGGGTACTCTAACTACCTTATCAACCAGACTTTCAAGAGCGTCTCCCATGAAGGACGTTATCTCTACCAGCAAGGTAGATCATCCCTCTTCTCTTTTGTTTACACATGTACTTTAGTTTTATTTATTAGATGACACTCCCCCAACCTTTTGCTTACACAAGCCATGGCTAACCGAATCCTCGGGTGCCTTCCAACATTCACATACCATGGAGGAGTGTCTATTTGCAAAATTAAGTTGCTTACTGATAGATCAGGGCAAAACATGTGAAGAGAATTATTAATGAAGGTTATTAATTGGGGCTGGGAACCCCATTGCCAGCTCTTTTTGCAAAATTATTGGATAAGCGGATGAAGCCACTAGTCCATTATGAAAGTCTGTCAGAAGTAAATGACAAGATCGAAAGATAAAACACCACATACTTCATCATGAGCTATAAAACATTGACACAAATAAGAGATGATAGCTTTTGAATTGTTTAAAGGTAGCACATGAAGTATTTACTTGGAATGGCAGGAAATACCACATAGTAGGTAGATATGATGGACACAAATGGCATAGGTTTTTGGCTCAAGGTTTTGGATGCACGAGAAGCATTCCCTCTCAGTACAAGGCTTTGGGCTAGCAAGGTTGTTTCAAGCAAACACAAGTATGAACCGGTACAGCAAAACTTACATAAGAACAAATTGCAAGCATTATAAAACTCTACATTTTCTTCCTTGTTGCTCAAACACTTTTACCAGAAAATATCTAGACCTTAGAGAGACCAATCATGCAAACCAATTTTCAACAAGCTCTACGATATTTATCCACTAATAGGTTTAAACTACATGATGCAAGAGCATGATCTACTTGAGAGCTCAAAACAATTGCCAAGTATCAAATCATCCAAGACAATATGAAGCATTTTCTGTTTCCAACCAAATAACAATATGTGCAGCGGTTTTCAACTCCGCCATGAACATTAAAATAAAGCTAAGAACACCATTGTTCATATGAAAAAGCGGAGCGTGTCTCTCTCCCACACAAGGATTGCTAGGATCCGAATTTATTCAAACACAAACAAAAATAAAGACGCTCCAAGTAAAGCACATATGATGTGACCGAATAAAAATATAGTTTCAATAGAAGAAACCTGATAAGTTGATGAAGAAGGGGATGCCTTGGGCATCCCCAAGCTTAGACGCTTGAGTCTCCTTGAAATATGCAGGGATGAACCACGGGGGCATCCCCAAGCATAGACTTTTCACTCTTCTTGATCATATATCATCCTCCTCTCTTGACCCTTGAAAACTTCCTTCACACCAAACTTCTCATAAACTTCATTAGAGGGGTTAGTACTCAAAAAACTTTAATCCACCTTGGTCCTGTAGTGACACATTGCAAGAACTCAATAAAACATTAGCTACAACTCTCCACGTCTAGAAAGCCTCACTTAAAGTCCACAAGAGACAATGAAAAAAACAGAGACAGAATCTGCCAAAACAGAACAGCCAGTAAACACGAATTTTAACGATGTACTTCCGTTGCTCAAATCAGAAAACTCAAAACTAATGAAAGTTGCGTACATATCTGAGGATCACGCACGTAAATTGGCAGATTTTTCTGAGTTTCCTACAGAGAAATCTGCCTAGATTCGTGACAGATAGAAATCTGTTTCTGCGCAGAAATCCAAATCTAGCATCAACTTTACCATAGAGACTTTATTTGGCACAAAAACATGATAAGGAGAGGTTGCTACAGTAGTAAACAACTTCCAAGACTCAAATATAAAACAAAAGTGCTGTAGTAAAATAAACACATGGGTTATCTCCCAAGAAGTTCTTTCTTTATAGCCATTAAGATGGGCTCAGTAATTTTAATGATACTCTCGCAAGAATTAAGAGTTGAAGCAAAAGAGAGCATCAAGAAGAAAATTCAAAACACATTTAAGCCTAATCCACTTCCTATGAAAAGGAATCTTGTACACAAATAGATTCATGAAGAACAAAGTGGCAAGCATAGGAAGATAAAACAAGAGTAACTTCAAAAGTTTCAGCATATAGAGAGGTGTTTTAGTACCATGAAAATTTCTACAACCATATTTTCCTCTCTCATAATAATTTTCAGTAGCTTCATGGATAAACTCAACAACATAACTATCACATAAAGCATGCTTTTCATGATTCACAAACACATAATTTTTATCAAGCTCAGCAATAATAGGATTAAAACTTTCAAACCCACTTTTATCAATAATATAATAAGATGATTGATCAATCTCAAAAGATATGGGACTCATAGATAAAGTCAAGAACTCTCCAATCCCATTTTCATTAGTAGTACAATTAATATTATCAAGTAACATAGGACCATCATCAAGAGATTTATCATAAACATTTGCCAAACAAAACTCTTTAGTACCATGCATTTCGACATCAGGCATAAACAAAGCATTATCATAAAATTTATCAAAGTAGCATGGATTATCATAGATAACAGTAGCATAATTATTCTCACAAGTTTTACTTATAGGGAATATTTCAAGAGCATCCACAGGAACATAACATTCATCCTCTTTTGGTAAGCATGGAGGACAATTAAATAGTGTAAGAGATAAAGAGTTGCTCTCATTAGAAGGTTGGCATGGGTAGCTAATCCATTCTTCCTCCTTTTGTTCATCACTCTCCTCTTCTTTTTCATCCAATGAGCTTTCAGGTTCATCAATTTCCTCCTCTTTTTCATCCAATGAGCTTTCAGGTTCATCAATTTCTTCTTCCACAGTTCCTGCAAATTGTGAGTGCATTCTTGTGCATTAATGAGTCTCTCTTTATAATCAATGATATAAGGATTATCACTGTAGCTTTCTACGCAAAAATTAAGGATAGAAGAGACATAATCTTTAAGGTCCTTACAAACAGCACAAGTTTCATAATTTTTAGACATGAATGCCTTAGAAGCTCCCATAAATAAGACAAATTGTTCTACCTCTTCGAACCCAAAATGAATATAGCTATTCCAATTATAGTTCATAATTAAAACTTCTTTACTAAAGCAACATTGAAATTTCAGATGTTTAGTATCCTGTTCAGAGCAACAGTTTATATCATGGCGTTTAAGCAAGATTTTAGCAATTGTATTTAATTTTTCTATCACAACACTCATAACTTTTCCCGTTCTTGATTCTCTATAATTATTATATAATTCAATAAGCTCCAAATAGGTTGTAGGTTCTCCCATAATAGAAGTTTTTAATTTTTAGGTTTTTCAAATTTTTATGGATTTTCGGGTATATAGGAAAAATAAAACAAGACAAGAATAAACTAGACAAAAGTAAACTAAGCAAAATAAAACTAGACAGAAATAAACTAAGCACAAATACACTAGACAAAAGTAAACTAAGCAAAACAAAATAAAATAAAACAAAAACAGAGAGAGAGGTAGAGTGTACTCCCCAGGTAAACTTATGAGTAGAGCTATGCCTCCCCGGCAACGGCGCCAGAAAATAGTCTTGATAACCCACAAGTATAGGAGATCGCAACAGTCTTCGAGGGAAGTAAAACCCAAATTTATTGATTCGACACAAGGGGAGGTAAAGAATACTTATAAACCTTAACAACTGAGTTGTCAATTCAGTTGCACCTAGAAAAGCACTAGTAACAGGGGTGATGTGAAAGCAGCAGTAATATGAGAGCAGTAGTAACAGTAACACAACAGCAGTAGCAGTAATATGAGAGCAATGGCACCAGAAAATAGTTGATACTACTTCCAATGACATGTAGAACGAGTATATGATTATGCGAGATGGACCGGGGTTCCCAGCTATCTACACTAGTGGTAACTCTCCAATAACAAGTGTTGGGTGAACAAATTACAGTTGGGCAATTGATAGGATTGAAATAGCATTAAGACAGAACATCAAGATTATTAATCATGTAGGCATGTTTTCCATATATAGTCATACGTGCTCGCAATGAGAAACTTGTACAACATCTTTTGTCCTACCAGCCGGTGGCAGCCGGGCCTCTAGGGAATCTACTGGAAATTAAGGTACTCCTTTTAATAGAGCACGGGAGCAAAGCATTAACACTCCGTGAAAACATGTGATACTCATACCTACGCCTTCCCCTCCGGTTGTCCCAGTTGCTGTCACTCTGGGGCCTCGGGTTCCGGACATAAACATGTGCAAACAACTTGTAGATACAATCTAAGCAATAATTATAGAGCTTAAATCTAAGATCATGCCACTCGGGCCCTAGTGACAAGCATTAAACACAACAAGATTGCAGCAACAATAACTTCACAAACTTTATAGATAGACTAATCATAATGTAACAATCCATCGGATCCCAACAAACACAACACCGATTACATCAGATGGATCTCAATCATGTAAGGCAGCTCATGAGATCATTGTATTGAAGTACATGGGGAGAGAATACCAACTAGCTACAGCTAGAACCCGTAGTCCATGGGGGAACTACTCACGGAGCATGATGGAGGCGATGGCGTTGATGGAGATGGCTTCCGGGGGCACTTCCCCGTCCCGGCAGGGTGCCGGAACAGAGACTTCTGTCCCCCGAATTGGAGTTTCGCGATGGCGGCGGCGCCCCTGGAGACTTTCTGGAGTTTCGTCAATTGGTGTCGCGTTTTTAGGTCGAAAGGGCTTATATAGGCGAAGAGTCGGAGTCGGAGGGGGTACGGAGCCGCCACACAACAGGGCGGCGCCCCCCTGGGCCGTGCCAGCACCATGTGTGGGGCCCCTGGGCCTCCCCTCTGGTCCCCCTCAGGTGTTCTGGGGTCTTCCGGGAAAAATAAGATGCTGGGTCTTCGTTTCGTCGAATTCCGAGAATATTGCCCGAACAGCCTTTCTGGAACCAAAAACAACAGAAAACAGCAACTGGCACTGTGGCATCTTGTTAATAGGTTAGTTCCGGAAAACGCATAAAAATATTATAAAGTGTGAGAAAAACATGTAGGTATTGTCATAAAACAAGCATGGAACATCAGAAATTATGGATACGTTGGAGACGTATCACCTGGCGGCGGCGGGAGACGGCCTGCCGGCGGCGCGGTCTTCGGGGCCTGGCGGCTTAGTTGTCGGAGCGTAGCGGGGGCGCTCTGGACGCGACGGGAGGACGGCATGGCCGCGGCGGGAGACGGCCTGGCCGCGGCACGACTTGTCCCTGGCGGCCACGCGAGTCGTCCCTGGTGGCGGCGCGCCTCGTCCCTGGTGGCGGCGCATTCTTCGGGGCCTGGGGGCGCGGTGCTCGGGGCTGAGAAGGAGGAGGCGTCCGTGTCTTTGGGGATGAAGAAAAGAATGAGCAGAGAAAAGTGTGCGGGTGAGGGTTCGGGGTGCGCGAGACAGGCGCGTGGAAATTTTTGCGGTATGAGCACGCCCAGGCTGGGTTGTGAAGCTCAATTTGAGCTTCACAACCGGGTCTAGCTGAGGAGGCTTTTCTGTATGAAGTGGGCATAGCTGAGATGAGTTGGCCCGGGCTAACAAACACATGTTTCACTCAAAATCTCGGTTGAGATGATAATTTCTGAGTTGACCCAGTCTACCAAACACACCCTAGGAGTTCGGGAGTTTGACTAGCCTAATGAGTAACTGAATGATGCATGTGCAACATGGAGAGAAATTCGTTCAATCTATTGAACTTCAGACTAGTCATAGTGGAGAGTAACATAGAGTAGTAACATATACATGTTACTACTCTATGTTACTACCTTCATAGTGGAGAGTAACATATGTGAAAACTTATATTTATTATGTTGTAGACTCATTTTGTCTTGAAAAGTGTGATGTTATGGTAACATAGCTAGTTACCACCTCACTCTCTTTCTTCATTTAATGGCATGCCATGTCACCAAAATGTCTTGGAATGTGTGATGTTACCACCTAAGTTACTCCCACTATGAGGCTGCTCATAGTGGAGAGTAACTTAGTCTAGTAATATTGTTATGTTATTAGTCTAAGTTACTACCTTCATAGTGAGTAGTAACTTAGATGCGGTTTCATGCAATGTGTCACTAATTATGTTGTAGACTCATATTGCTTTTGTATGTGTGATGTTATGGTAACATAGCTAGTTACCACCCCACTCTTTTTTTTCTTTTATTGTCATGCCATGTCACCAAAATGCCTTGAGATGTGTGATGTTACCACCTATGTTACCCCCACTATGAGCAGTCTGAGTAGTCTCATTTGTGTTCCCACAGCGACGAGTTAAAACGACGGTAAGCATTCTGAGTTATTGCCCTGCTCACCGGGAAACTAAACGATTTCCAAGTTCCAATGGGTGCATGCGCCCGAGCGTTAACTTGACTCGCTAAGAAAAGCTGTATAAGTAGTATATACGAAGTCTAGCTCTATCTGAAGCCTGCACCGGCCTCTCTTTGATATGGCCAACAACTCCACTTCTGCAGCTAACCATGTCCATAACCTACCCAAGACGTCGTCGAGATGCATCACGGAGAGCTTCACCGCGACGCACGATTTCGAGGTAACCAATTACCTTCAGCTCGACGGCATGGGCGTCGGCAAGTTCGTTTACTCAGGCACATTCAGCGTTGCTGGCTACGATTGGTCTATCAGGTTCTACCCAGATGGAGTGAGGGATGACTGCGACGGCAATGCATCGGCCTTCTTATATTGCGTCAGCCAGGCGAAGGCTGTGAGAACCAAGTTCACCCTGAACATGCTGGAGAAAGAGGGCAAAGTAAAGGTAACCGACCTCGGTGCCATAGAGCGTATTATTTCTTCGCCAACCTACGATTGGGGTTATCCTCGATTCGTCGAGAAATCGAAGCTGAAATCGTTGTCCCATGCCAACAGTGGGAACTTGATCATACGGTGCGTTCTCACTGTGACGAAAGAACATCGCACTGATGCGGTTACACAGCCGAATCTGGCAGACCATCTTCTGCAGATGTGGAAGGATACAGAAGGAGCAGATGTGACATTCAGCGTTTGTGGCCAGCTTTTCCGTGCCCACAGATGCTTGTTGGCCGCACGGTCTCCGGTTTTCAAGGCGGAGCTTTTTGGGCCGATGAAGGAGAAGGCCACAAACTGTATCAAGATTGACGACATTGAGCCACAAATCTTCGAGGCGCTTCTCCACTTCACATACACAGATTCCATGCTAGACGATGAGCGATTCAAAGAAGGCAAATCTGCAAGTTTGCAGCACTTGTTAGTTGCCGCAGATCGATATGGAGTGGAGAAGCTGAGGGTGATCTGTGAAGGCAAACTCTGTGAGAGCATAGATGTAGAAACGGTTGCGACCACGTTGGTGTTAGCAGAGCAACATCACTGTAAGGATGTCAAAGAAGCTTGCCTTGAGTTTATGGCTTCACGGAAGGTGCTACGAGCTGTCATGGAGACCGATGGTTTCAAGCATTTGGTGACAACATGTCCTCTGCTCATGAAGGAGATACTGGAGAAGGTGTCCCGTAGTGACTTGTAGTCTGCTGAGAGCACAAGTGATAGTAATATGCTTAATTAGTTAGCAGGAGTGCTGATATCGAGTTGCACTTCAACTTTTATGTACTACAGTGATATTTTAATGCTTATGTGTAAGCTTTGTGATGCTACTTTTATTATATGATATCTACTTCAAGGCGTAATTCCTTCTAATTAACAAAATGGTATCAATTCGTACATGGTTGTATATTTGCACTCTAAATTCTAGAATGTTAATCTCTACGGTTTGTGCTGCCCCTATTCTTCAGTTTATATATATATTTCCTATTTGCTTGAATATATTACAGTATCAGTATGAACACTTAGCCGGGTATTACGGCAGAACATAAACTATTCATATAATATAGTTCATACGGCTTACTTAAATAATTTAACCCCACGGAGAATCTGAAAGAACTTGAAGGAAGTGTGCACTTTGCAGCACGCCAGCACCATTCTCTTGGTGCTGCTGTTTTGCACTAACAAAAGCACCCAGAATTGTTACAAACATCATACATACTCTGCAACTATTCTGATTGCTTTTGACTCTTGTTTCTGCGACAAGACTTGATCACACATTTTCTACTTTAAACATTACCGAGGCAAGGTTGCGCAAGGAGCATGAGTTTCTCGCCAACTGTTTGCTAGTAAACACAGAGGAAAAAACGCACCTATGATGATGTTCTCCTTTTCACAGGCGCAAAAGAGACCAATAGCTGATTAACTACATGGGTCTAATGGCTCTATATGATAAGTGAAAATCCATGGTAAAGTAGCATCTGGTTTTCTTTTGGGGTAGCTTAGCTTATGCAATATATCGATGTTGGAAATGTATTTTATGTACACGACCAATTTAAATATATAAGTTTCTGAAAATGCTACAAATTCTAGCATGTTTTCATTTGATTTGGCGTTCCCAAAATATTGTGTCATTTTACATTGTAAATGCCATGTGTCTAGTGTTCTCAATTCGTGCAGATATAGATAGCGCTTTCAACTAATTTTTCTCTTTTGAGTTCATACTTGTCTTAAGAATAATGGAAAAAATATTGGACATTATAGAAGATATTGGCCAAGCTTTCAAAAAAGTCACAAAACATAGTAAATTTCACGTGTCCAGTCTTCTCAACAAATTAAAGGCTTGCCTTGCTGAGATGAGATCCTGGTGATGGTTCAAAATCCCTTTTTGACCAAGTTGTTGAATTTTGTGTAAACCATTTCATTGATATTTCAGATTTGCAGGAAACTTACATTCTCCGTGGTGGTTGGGATCGTCGCCAACCTGATTGTTTTACCAAAGAGAATTATCTTCGAGTGGAAATATTTTGTGCCACACTTGATCCTCAGCTGCACGAATTAGAATTCCGTTTAATGGATCTTCTGTACACTAGTGCTACCTTGATTCCTACAAATAAATACAAATTTTCAAGGCTGGCCATATTTTTCAAATGGTGAAGAAACATTATCGGACTGATTTCAGTCAACAAGAAATTTATGGCGTGGAGCAGCAACTCAAACATTTTTTTGTGGATGGTTCCAATGATAACGAGATGAAAAAAGTGTCAACACTCATATACCATTGCCGCTGCCTCGTTAAGATTGGGAAATAATCTATCTACAACCTGATAGATCACTTGTGACTCTTCTTGTTTCTACGATAAGACTTGATCGCACATTTCTATTTTGAATATTATCAAGACAAGGTTGCGTAATAAGATGGAGGATGAGTTTCTCGCCATTAGCTTGCTAGTAAACATGGAGGGGGGATACACCTATGATGATGTTCTTCTCCTTTTCACTAAATATACCAAGAGCTGATTAACTATATTGGCCTAAGTGTAAATCCCTGGCAAAGTAGTATATGGTTCTTTTGTTTCAGGGTAGCTTATGCAATATATTGGTGTTAGAAATGTATTTTGTGGACAGGAACAATCTAAATATCTATTTCTAAAAATGCTACAAACTTTGCTTGTTGATTTTAGTTGATTTGGATATTCGTGTCATCCCCGCCACTCTCCCCAGATTTTTTTTTCAAGGTTTGCTAGTGGGTGTGCCTAGTTGGGTTTTATTTTTTTATCTGTTTTGTAAGATATTATTTTGTATCGATTCAACCATGTAGCTTTATTTACAAAAGGAGGCAAACGCTTGTTTCGTGCAGTATAGTAGGTAAATAACTCGTGCGCAGTATAGTAGGTAAATAACTCGTGCACCCACCTGGCTTATATTGTCTAAATCCGTGACAAGTAATGTGGGTAATAGGGAGTACCTCGTTTAGTACTTGGTGACATTCATAAATTTATCACATCCATCAATTGAAGGCGTGAGCCTACTCCGCATTTGCAAGAAAAAGGAATAAAATGGTGAACCTGAAATATGTTTCAAAACATGCCCACGCTGCTTTGATTATCCCAGTCTGACTAGAGTGCCGAGATTCTTATTCACAGGAAGTCTACCGACTGACAACATCAATACACAGCAAAACAAATGCGGATGAAATACACAGGAATAACATCATAGCAGTCAATCATCTACGATAGGATAAGGTGAAAACCCATCTCTAACATGCCAAATTCTTATGCCAATGCAGACCACAGAACCAGGAACAGGCTCATCAACCCCGTGAAACTGCCCGAGACAGTACGGTGACCAGCATTCTTGCCTGCAATCAAGAGGAACATGCTTGTCAAGTCACAAATCATTGATTTTTCCTTTCTTTTGTTCAAACTTCAAAGCATAGGTGCGGTTCAAACAAGGTTTAATGCCTACTTGAAGATCAAGTTTCAATTGTGTTTTGAGCTAGTCGCTTAAACTGAAGTCCATGATCAAAAAAAGAAAATCTCCCTTATGAACATCCATAAGAGTGCAGACCATGCTAAGAGTTTAGCAAAACGTTAAAATCGTGGGGCCATCGATATGAAACTTTAGCGACATAGCTAAGTGTCAGGAGAAAATGAAAAATAGTGTGAACAATAGAAACATCGCTGCACAAGCCAAGTTTCAGGAGAAAATGAAAAAAGTGTGAACATCAGAAACATCACTCCGCAAGGCATGGCAACACATTTGTAATAACATTCACACAATTCCCGTGAAACATCTTGCAGACTTAAATACAGAGCAAACCTAAATTAAATTCTACTCCTAAACAATTTGACATACACAAATAATTATCTAACTTGAAAATGGAAATGCTACACAGTTGTCCACACCACCCCTGGGACCATGTCTACTAGTACATGTCTAACAAAAGGAAAACTGAGGCATGTCTAGTGTTTGTTTGTGTGTTCACTTATTGGCCAATTTGAGTGTGTTTCACTCTTTGTGGTAGTCAAACAACAGACCATCTTGCAAATTTGCGAAATATATTTAGAACAAGTGGGGGGTGTATCATATATTATCTCTGAACTAGTCTTAACACTTCTCTAGTACTGCAGTTACAGTGTCTCAAAAGTACTCCAAGTCCTATGCTCATCACACACAAACAGATTAAGCTTAAAAAAACACAAACATATTGATGTCTTTCTGTTCAAATCTACTACATCAGATAACAGAACAACACAATTTCTTTTTAGAACAAAATAACAAGCATTACTTGCATCAAATTGCCACCATGGAGTACTGTGGATTCAATAAAATTCGATAGTAAAGATTATTCCTTAACCAGACAAGAATTTTCAGTTGGCAAAATGGCACAGTTCAGACAACAAAGGAGCAAAGCAAATGGCTACTTTACTCGAGAATGCTACTATTTAGAAAGCATAAGAAGCCTCTGTTACCTGGAGGAGAAGACGACGGAGAGTTGCCTGTAAATTGAAAGTGCAAGGTGATTAGCAAATCGCAGAAAGAAACTAATTGAAATTATCTGAAGAAAATGCCTACTACAAAAGCCAGTGAGAAACAGGATAAGTACAACATGTGCAATACTGTGGTTCGCAAGGTTGAACATGGGAATGCCATGCACTTCAGCACTTCGCAGTGGGAGTGGAAACAACCACACCGAAAAAGGTGTAAGTAAAATTGCAGAATGCCAGTATTAATGGGCTCTGTTTCGTGAGGTCAAACAAGATATTTTCCAAATCAACTTGTAAACATCATTACAAAAGTACAAATGGTCACAATCATACATCTAAGACTAAGCAGGCAAATCATTCATCTAACAAAGTCTACTATGGTAATATATTAAACCAACATAATCTGACAGACTAACACCCATGAACCACTGGATTAAACTAAGCTGATGAAAGGACCGACTGGGGAAGCTCAAGGCAACTGTGATCCTCTATGCCTCCAACCTCTTAATTTTTTTCGCAATTGCCAGCTGGTCCAAGATCCACATCTAGAATTGCTTTTGTTCTCTACTAGTGCCATTTGATGGTGACAGTAATGCTAAGACTAACTTCTATACGCCAACCAGAACAAGGTAGCAGACGCGAAACTTAAGTACGCAATCCAGCGGTACAGCTACCATCTGTCACACCTCCCTGTAGTACTTCCCACTTGCCCAAATCATGATTACACAGATTTACCAGGAAATTTGACACAAAACAAATGGATTTTTTATGGTTAGGAATGCGTAAATGAACAGCTCTAATCGTCATAAATCGGGTGTGGGAGAATGAATCAAGAACACATCTGCTATAGAACAGATGGGAACAGAAAAATATTTTTTTGCAAGGTAAATAAGAACGAGAAGATATGGAAGTGCAGGGTAGCGGGAGAGGCGAGCTGAATAATTACTGGGGCAGCTGCTGACGTCGTCGCTGATGCCGCAGCGCTTGGAGAGGCGGAGCGCGTCGGTGAGGTTGATGTTGAAGGCCTTGAAGATCGCCGGATCGGCGTAGAGGGCGCAGAGGCACACGCGCTCGTTCTTGACGGTCTCCCTGAGCGGGCCGCAGCAGGTGTCCGGCGGCGTCTCCGCGTCCGTCCCGTTCATGGACGCCGCACACCCCACCAGCTTCGACGCGCAAGCCGGCGGCTCCGTCGTCTGCGCCGAGGCGCCCGCCGCGAGCAGGGCCACGGCCGCCGCCGCCGCCAGCAGCACCACGACCGCCTGCATCGCCATTTGTCTCTCCGCTTTCTTCAGAAAAAGTTGGTCTTTTTTTCGTGAGCGTGGACTCTTGGCTCTTCCTTTCTTCCTTGGCTTCTGGTGTGCTTTTATAAACGGAGCGTCAGCGCGTGTTTCCCGTGAACATTCATCAGCGGCAGTATATGCGTAGTTCCCAACTTTTACTTTTCGAGTTCCGAGAAATGGCAAGCGACAAAAAAAAAAAATCAAACTTGAACTTTTGACGGCCTACTCCAGCCCCAGGCTTCCGACACGTGTGGTGTACCCTGGCCATCATATTTTATATGTTGACCGAAAATTCATGTAGAGTAATTTTTTAACTGAAATCCATGTAATTTGAGAATAACAAACATTTGTTTTGCATGAGTTCATGGTGGAGAAATCGAGGGATAAGAATATATTAACCGTGGATGCATGTAAACATATTTTTGTTAGAGCAATTCCAATAGTATAGCCAACTGTTAGCTATAACAAGATGCCATGTCATTTGTAGTCACCATATAGTTAACATGTATAATAGTTGGCTATAAGAATGAACTACTTACTAACACATGGCCCACCTTTCACTCTCACAAAGTGCCTAGGAGCACGTGCAAGAACTGGCTATTGCATAGTAGCTCACCTCTCTTCTCTCTCCCCTTCTCTCTCCTCCAACTCATCTAAGATATATTATTTAATATCTTATAGCCAACTGACTGTACTCTATTGTACTTGCTCTTATATAACAAGTACTCCCTCCGTCCGTTAATAGATATCGGAAGGTTCGTCTAAATTCGGATGTATCTATGCACTAAAGAGTGTCTAGACATTTAAATTTAGATAATTTTGGACATCTAAAAATAGACAGAGGTAGTAATATAAATTAGAGAGTAATTTATTTGCATATTCTACTACTACCTCGGTTCAAAAAATGATGTTCATGTTTCATCTAGGTATATATGTATCTAGACACAATTTAGTTATAGCTACTTTCGCATCTAGAATAAGTTGAGATGACTATTTTTTTTTATAGGAAAAGACATATATTCTTAGATGGGGAGTTCTGATTAAAAAATCACAATCACAAGACCCTTCTCATGACACTACGACTCAACACCAGTGATGTACGTACGCCCGGGAGAACACTTCCAGCATGAAAAACAGAAAAAGTATGTGTCAGTTCAAACTTGTGACCAAGTCTAGTAGCGAACCTCTGACCAGCTCGAGAAAAATAGCCTAGCAGACGGTTCCGATCGAGACGGTTGTTTCTCTCACACGCCTGCATGGCACATGCGACAACGTGCCTGCTTCTAGAGTCCATGTGAACATTTGAACAGAGTATTTGACTACAAATGTTACTGAGCAATCATCGAGAAAAGGAAAATTCAAGGTTAGGCCCAAGTACAAAGTGGCAGAATTGTCCATAAAACATCATAATGACTCTTCGCCCAAACGAAAATTAGATGCCATGATAATTATAAACACCAGGCGTTTCGCAAGCAAATGATTTTCTAAAACACACACACTCAGAATGTGAGGAAGTTGTTTCAATTCTCGTCGTAGAGCCAAAATCTGCTAACTAGAGGCCTCTAACAGTAGCTAGCCAATTAATAGCATCATTGAGGTCTTCTTATTTGGGAATAGTTAAATATATAGTGTCCGGTCAAAATGAAGCGCAGGGTTTCAGCCGCTCTTGTGCTCTCGGATTTCCTTAATGATGCCTTGAGCAAGAGTATCCTCATCATAGTTCTTCTCAAAGAATTTAACAATCTCCATTTTCAGGTTCAGCAAGTACCTGAAAGTAGATAAACATAAAAAGTCAGTGACTGGCCTGCCAAGCTCCAAGCTAATTGCTACTTCTTGGTATACACAGGCCCGGTTCTGAGGCAGTGCAACCAGTGCGGTGGCACTGGGCCCCAAAAATTTGAGGGCCCCATCGCAGCATGCACAGCATATATATATGGGCTATGAGCGAAAAGAGTTATCAAGCAATAATTGGAAAAAATAAGGGAAGAAAAGGCCCTAGAGGTTAATCCCAATTCTCACCACTGTTCATGCGCGGCAGCTGCATGCGAGCATTAATAAACGATGCCTCGATCGCCCCTCCTTTCTGCATGCAAGTAGTATCTACTACTCCGTATCTAAACCATAAATGGAGAAATCATTGCTTGAGTACAACTTGCTAGTACTCCTTTCTGCATGCAAGTAGTAGGACGTTACTGTAAATTTTATCTCCCACTAGAGCAAGTACAATAAGGCACAGTCAGCTGGCTATAAGAGATAAAATATTATAAACTTGCTTAGTTGAAGGAGAGAGATTAGAAGAGAGAAGAGGAGTGGGCTCTTATCTTATAGCCAGCTCTAGCACGTGCTCCTAGGCAGTATGTGAGACTAAAAGGTGGACCATGTATTGTAAAAGTACTACACTTTTATAGCTCACTATTGTATATGTTGGCTCTCAGTTAGCTATAGATGACATGGCACTTGGCTTGTAGCCAGCAGCTGCCTACACTGTTGGAATTGCTTTAACCCCTCGCAAATACCCAAATGAGCAATCCAAACAGATCAGTAACTTATGTTCTTCCATGCTTGCTTAATGCATGAAAATTTCTTCTACACTATCCACCATTTATTTTTGTACTTAATTAACAAATTTCCATTGCAAATTATGCTTTTATAATTTGCATGATCAGATAAGAGGGCACAATAATCTTGTACTGAACTTCTCATCTATCTTTTTTGCTGGAACATTAATTCCTGGCAACTTTCTGTGAGAAAAGGAAAATCCACAGATAATCACCTATCCACTATCTAATTCTTTTACAAAATTTTGTTAGGGCTGACCTATGTCACGAGGATGAAGGCACTCGCTGTCAGCGTTCTTCAGTTATGTCACATACCACCGTCACCAGTGTAGCATATGGTACAACCTGATCCGGACACTCGCACATTATTTTGCGTATTTTGTTATAGCTTGTTTTGATAAAAGGGTCCGGTATTTTTGTTTCGCACCGGGCCCCTGATTTCCTAGGCCCGGCCCTGGGTATACATATTGTTGGTGGTAACTCTTTATATGTATTTCTCCAAGACATCTGTGACTACCCGAATTTCATGATGGACAGACCTTCATATACTAATTTTATGGTAAACACGTTGCAGTATGCCAGTATGCATTCACTAGTACTACCAATGATTATAGACTTCTGAACTTGTATGTTCAAATTGAACTACAGTCAGTGCCATAGTTAAATCTCATGGCAGTTGGCTACAAAAGAAGAACATGAACAGCTAAACCCTAATGGAGACAGCGACAGGATCCACGGGTGTAGCTGGGCAGCTCATACTCATCACTTATAACAACAAGTTATCACAACAGAGCAATAGATGCCACATGGGCTGCACCCAACAAATATTGCCTGCTTGACCTGTTTGGCTTGGGCTCATTAATTAATGCCAGCTGGCTTTGTCAATAAGATCTAGTTAGCGGGCTACAAAGATTTAAATATAATATTTATATTGTACTTAGTTGGAGGGGAGCGAAGAAGAGAGAAAAGGTAAGTAGGCTCTAATGCAAGAGCCAAATATTATACATGCTACCTATATGTTAGCTATAGATGATATGTCATCTTGCTTGTAGCCAGCAGCTGGTTATACTATTAAACTTGCTCTAAGACTAATTACAATGAAAAGTACTATCATATCTAGTATCAGCATATAATACTAGTTTATGATACCACCCCTATAAGAGATTGTACAATAATAGGCTTATAGCCTACCTACATGTCATTTTTCCATAAGTGGAGGAGGGAGACATGAAAAAGTAAGGTGAGTGGGCTCTCAGGCCTTCTCCAATGTTTGTCTCTTAGCACGGTATCATAGGTAAAGTGGTGATGTGGCACCATAATTAATGATGAAAAAGATGGTCGTTGTATCTTAGCTAAGATACAACACTTGCATGTGGTCATAGGAAAAATACGCCAATCACATTCATGTATGAGCCAAAATTTATTAAATTTATATACAACACTAAGAAACGATGCATTGAGGTAGTTGTTTCTTAACATGCATAGTTACATATGATAACGTGCTAAAAATGATGCATTGTGAAAGGCCACATGCAAGAGCCAGCTGCAGCTGACATGACACTATCCTATAGCCAGCTATCTCTTCTATTGTTCTTGCTCAAACACATAATAGAATAAGGTAGTATCATAGTTTTATCATATTTAATATTTTGTAGAATCTCACTGCAAATTTGTATACATGATTCATTGGTCATCAAGTTATCTAGTTTTCATGTTATGATATTGTATCTACCTATGATAATACTCTCACATCTCTCCTCTTTAATTGTTGTGCCACATTAGATTTTTGACAACATATATACAATGCATCATACTACCTATCATACTCCCATTGTGGCTAGTCTAAGGAATAGAAAAAAATAGCATGTTGTACGCCAGACCAACTCCAGTCGAACACAACATGTTCGTAAATCAGGTGTTTTAGCTCAATAATTGTCACAATCAAGAATAACATAATTGTTCCCTCTAATGAAGGTTTTTCATCTTTCGCATACAGTAAAATTATATTTCTACTTTTAATGATTGGTTAGTGCCTACCAATTGCAAACCAGAGATACCATCAAAAATCACAGGAAGGAACCAAAATAACCAAAAAAAAAATAAGAAAAAAGTTTACACACATGACAATGGAATGGTCAAAAAGGTAGTTCAGAACCCTCCTCTTATGTCTTCATATAGTAAACTCAGTAAGCAGGAGCAACCTTCCTTATCTCCTCAGAGGTACCAGTTAGTCCTATTAGATCTTCATGACAATCTGGCAAACAGACAAGTGCCAATGTTAGACATCATAACTGAAAACAACACAAGTGATCCAGCAATCTCAAGATATGACAAAGTATGTTTATGAAAATAAAAAATAATGATAGACAAATTCTAATGCATGCAACAAAATAATAAGCTAATTAATGTAGCACAATGAGCCATCGTCCAAGATAGAACTTACATACCTTTGACATAATCGACAATATCTCTTTCAGGATCAACAGAGATGAATACTGACACAATTTCTAGTTTTTTTCCTTTTCATCTGCAGAAAATGAAGCAAAACTTTATGATGATATCACTATAAAGAATCTAAAAAATTGTGTTATGCTAGGAATCACACATGCAAGACATGTACTTTTGATGACAAATAACCATAGATGTAGAAATGGAAACAATATATTGCCATTAATGTCTAGAAGATTAAACGAGTGTTTCACTACAGGTATTTTAGTTTAAAAAGAATAGACTACCTTGAAGACAAAATAATACTCCTAATAGACTTGCCAAAATAATGATTGGTATCATAAACCATAATTGGAGATTCAGAAGGTCATCATAGTTTCCGATTGTCTATCCTTGGTCCAGCGCATATCATCTTCTGCCCAAGATCGTTCGTTGACTGGCATTGTGGTTGGGGATATCAAAAGCTTAATGACGGACTTTGAGTCCTGTTCGGTTAAGTTTTCTAGTCGTAATTTCAATGTTGTAGCACACACTTTGGCTCGATCTGCTGAGCCTTTGGTTTGTAAGTGTTCTGCTAGTGTAATCCCGGAGCTTATCCGGGCTGAACTCTGTAATGATGTTAGCTAATCAATAAAGTGCTACTTTCTCTCAAAAAAAATTGGAGAACTAACTAAGGAAACTCATTGAGCCAACCTCTATTACATCCCTTTCCATGCTTGCAATAGCACACTGAACAATGCACTTATGAAAATAATTCTAGTTCTAACTTTCTTCTTTTTACATCTTTCATTCACTTTGGTAAGACGTTTTTGGCAAGACCGTTGTATAAAGTGAAATCGGAAATCAACCTGCAGTACTGTTGTAGAACTGCCCACTATCATTTGTGTTTTAGCCCCTCCAAAATTTGGGAATAAACCAGCAGTCTTCCCCAACCACGACTGATAACATGCGCCACGGGCAAACAGCCGGCTCCTATAGCAGGATAAAGCCCCTCCATCTTCAGAGAAACTAGTTTTAATTAGTTTTTTTTTGGTTGGAGTGCGTTCAAGAAAAAACTTGTTTGGGTGACTCCAGGCATAAAGCACATTTTCACTCCTCTAGCGATCGCTGATGTGCAGACCCCTCTCTGGTGCGACGCCTTTGAAACAACGGAGGGAGCTGAACTCCCTGGTCATTCTGGTTTCTAGGGAGCTGTGGCTCAAGAGGAACGCTCGCACCTTCGATAAAGTCGTGCCCATGCCTTTGGAACTATGTCGGTGAATCAAAGAAGAATTTGCACAATGGGGGACAGCTAAGATGTGGGGTGGTAGAGCTGATAGAGTAGAAATGTGAGAGAAATCACGTAGCCATGAGTGTGTGTGTGGAGGTGACCTTGAGCCAGATCATCTATGATCCGAGGCTCGTTCTTGTCTCATCTCAACTCTATTTCTCTTTTAATGAATGAAGACACGCGATGCTCGCATTTTCACAGTATAGTGTGTGGACGGTTAACGATGTGGAGTGCAAGACATGACATATGAGAATGCAGCACAAGGGCCTACAGGCGGTGCATCAGTGCATGCTAGGGCGCCCGAGCAGTCGCCAGCAATGGTTGTTGCCGTCGAAGGTGCTCCGTGCGTGGCCACACGCTGATGCCACGGAGTTGAGGCGGAGAATTATACCACCATGCTTCCTCTGAAAGTTTGAATAGACTTCTACTCACTGTGAGGGCAGTCATCGAATCTCCCAATCTCGTACTCTACATTGTCGTGGGCTCGTGGCTGAGCATGTCCGAGCTACCGTCAGTGGTGTGGCTACTGGCAGCGGTCCAGGGGCAGCCAACAAGCATGGCGTCATGAGCCTGGAGGAGCAGCCTGACCTTTTTTGGCAATGAGTGCGCCGCCACTGCCCAGGTTGTCTAGGACTCGGCCTAGCTCGGTGACCTAGACTTTGATGGGTTTGTACGAGAAGGTGGTTAGGTCGTCACCGGAGGTAGATGGCCAGGCTACTGCGCAGTCAGCATCCAAGGTGCTGCTCTGGTTTTGCCTAGTCGTGTTTTCACAAAAACGACTTATAATTGTTTTTCCAAATACGCGCTTTCCTGGTTTTATGGAAACTCGGTCTTACTTATTTGTGTTTTAGTTGTTGCATTCTGTTTGTTACATGGTTATCTGAGATTATAGAGAACTAGTTCTTCCAAAATTTGCTATCCAAACAAGGCCTTAGCACAACCACGCCCAACCATCTCTCTGCCGCCACCTAGAGGTGACTACAAACACCCTAGGCAACGATGTAGGCTTTTTTATATGGGTGCCCATGTGGGTTTAAATTATAGTATCTCTGCTTCGTATTATAAGGCATGAGAAACAAATTGGTAAGATCAAGAAAGTCCATAACTCACCTCATCAATTAGTGCATGCACCAATAGTCTCACATGTTGTGGAACTTATTTTAGTGTTCCATACTATTTTTATTCCTTGCAAATACAAGGAGGATGCCACTCTTAGAATTGACGAAAATGCGATAAATCAATGAATCTCACCAAGTACTCCCTCTGTCCGGGATTATACGGCCCGAGAGTTTTTTTAAACTGTTAGGAATAAAGGTCTATCTCATTTATTGTCCTCTCCCCTAATGCATGTCCAGTTTTCTCTCTCTTCTCTCGGCTGGCCATAGTGGGTAGTATCATATAGTAGTATCATGTATATAATACTTTTGTATGATACTAGATCCATAATGCATAGTATCATATATTTGTATCATAGTTTTGCTATATTAATTGATTTGTAGAATCCCAATATAAATTCGTGTACAAGATTTATTTGATACTAACTTTTCTCGTGATGTGCGCTATGATACAGTATCTACCTATGATACTCTAATCCCTTCTCTCATCCATAATTATCTGCCACATCAGCATTTTTGGTGGAGCTAGGATGCATGATACTAGCTATGATACTAGCACTATGGCTAGCCTCATGCATGTGAGACCAAAAAAGTCCATAACTCACCTCATCAATTACTGCATGCACTTCTCATGCATGTGAGACCGACCAAGAAATTACATAACCCACCTCATCAA
The DNA here is from genome assembly GCF_022539505.1 of Lolium rigidum. Taxonomy (NCBI): domain Eukaryota; kingdom Viridiplantae; phylum Streptophyta; class Magnoliopsida; order Poales; family Poaceae; genus Lolium; species Lolium rigidum. The sequence continues at coordinate 357,669,145 of NC_061508.1, forward strand.
TTACTGCACTCACATGCATGAGAGAAAGGAAAGAAAAAGATGATATGCATTAGGGGAGAGGGGACAATAAATCAGACAAACCTTATTCCTAACTGTTAAAAAAAGCTCTTGGGTCTTATAATCCCGAACAAAGGGAGTACTTGGTGAGGTTCATTGACTTATCGCATTTCCATCAATTCTAAGAGTGGCCTCCTCCTTATATTTGCAAGGAATAACAGTAGTATGGGACACCAATATATGTTCCACACCATACCCACTCTACTTCGATTATCCGAGGTCAAATTACGATGCCAAGATTCTTATTCACAACGAGTCTAATGACTGACAACATCAACACACAACAAAACAAATGTTGATAAAATACACAACAATAACTTCACCAAGAGTCCAGAAACCTCATAGCTACCAATCATCTACCATAGGATAAGGTCAAAAAAATATCTCTATCATAATGAAGTTTCTATGCCAATGCAGACCACAGGACAAGGAATAAGCTCATGAACCCCGCGAAACTGGCTGAGACAGTGCGGTGACCAGCATTTTTGCCAGTTGACGGAGAACCTGCAATCAACAGGAAGATATTTGTGAGGTCACAAATCATTGAGTTTTTTTTCCTGTTTGAACTTCAAAGCATGGACATGGTTCAAACAAGGGCTGATTCCTACTTGAAGAACAATGCATCAGTTGAGTTTTCAGGTAGAAACTGAATTTCATGATCAAAATAAGAAAACATCTTTATGGCAATCGATAAGTGTGCAGACCATGCCAACAACTTAGCAAAACCGTAAACTTGGTACTTTTACATGGGAAAAACAATTGTGGGGGTGGAGAACTGGTATGAATCTTTAGCAAAATAGCTACTTCATGCAAAATGAAAAAGTGTGAACATTGAAACATCACTCCGCAAGCCAAGTGTTAGGGCATAATAAAAATAGTGTGGACATTAGAAACACCACTCCGCAAGCCAAGTGCCAGGAGAAAATGAAAAAAATGTGAACATTAGAAACATCACTCCGCAAGGCATGCCAACACGCTTGTAATAGCATTCACATTGTTCCCATGAAACATTGTTGGGGCCTTATTCAATGATGGCCGTTGTTGGTTAGTTTACAGCCTTAAATACAGAACAACCTAAACTAAGTTCTACTCCATAAGAAATTTGATATACACACAATTATTTAATTTGCAAATATAAGTGCTACACTATTGTCCGTGTCAACCCTTGGGACCATGTCTATTACATGTCTGACAAGGAAAACTGAGCCATGTCTAGAGTATGTTTGTATGTTTTCGCTTATTGGCCAATTTTGCCGTACTAAACACTTTATGATAGTATTCACGTTGTTCCCATGAAACATTGCTGGGACTTGTTCAATGATGGCGTTGGTTGGTTTACAGCCTTAAATACATACAGAACAACCTAAACTAAGTTCTACTCCATAAGAAATTTGATATACACACAATTATCTAATTTGCAAATGTAAGTGCTACACTGTTGTCCACATCAACCTCTGTGATCATGTCCACTACAGTACTACATGTCTGACAAGGAAAACTGAGGCATGTCTAGAGTATGTTTGTATGTTTTCACTTATTGGCCAATTTGGGCATACTAAACAATTTATGGTAGTCAAAGAATGGCCATGTTGAAAATTTACAATAATAGAACAAGCAGGGAAATGAAATAGTCCTAACTTCTCTCCAATACAGTTACAATGTGTGATAGCCCATGTCCAAGTCCTATATATGCATGCTCATGAAACAAAACAGATTTGACATCTCACTATTATCGGGTAACCAAACAACGCAATTTCTTTCTAGAACTTAACTAACAAGCATGTTTTACACCAATTTTCCACCATGGAGTCAACTAAAATTTAATAGTGCAAGATTATTTTTTTAACCAGGCAAGAATTTCCATAGGGCCAAATGACGCAATTAAGTAGCAAAGCAAATGGCTACTTTACTCTTACATGGTACTAGTTAGAAAGCGTAAAAAGCATCTATTACCTAGAGGAGACGTCGACGGGGAGTCGCCTGTAAATTAAAAATGCAACGGTTAGGAAATCAAAGTAAGATATAAATTGAAATTATGAGCAAGAAGATGCCAGATTCCGTCAAAGCAAATGAATAAAAGGACAGCTGGCTAAGTACAACATGGGCACTACGCAAAGGTTGTAGTGGAAGTGGAAAAATGCACACCAATAAAATCGTAAGCAAATTGCAGACTGCCAAATTTCATGGCTCTATTTGTTGAGGTCAAACAAGATACTTTTCGAATGAAAATGTAAACATCATGGCAAAATCATGACAAAGGTACAAAATGGCCATATTCAAAGATCCAGGGCCAACCGGAGGCGAATCATTCATCTAATAAATGTGGTATATTAAACCAACACAATCTAATAGACTAACCCTAGATCCAGCCAGGATCGGACGATGACGGCGCTCTCTGCGTCGTGCTACCTCTTGGGGCATCGCTTTTGGAGCAGCGGCTGGATGGAGGTGGTTTTTGGTGGAGTGGTGTTCATCTACCACGTGGTCGTCGATGATTCTCAGCGGCGTGGAGCTGCGGGGTATCGAAGACGAGCGAGGACTGCTGGACGCGGGTAGGATGGTGGGGCTGTTTGGTGTTATGGTGACATCAACGGCAGGCCTGGCACGGTCAATTTGTGGATCTCGCTTGGAGATGGGTTCGAGATAGATGGCGGTTGCGAACTCTGCAACGTGTGCAATGGAACACCCTCAGGGTTTTTCTTTTTGGATGATGTGTGTTGGTGTACCGTCAGGGAGTGTGGCCTTGTTCATGGTCTCCCCTTCATCGTAGGTATAGCGAGTTGTCGCTAGGAAGGAGGCTTCGAGTTGATCTTTGTATTCCCCTTGTAAGGCATTGCGAATAATTTAATAAAGAAGAAAGCTGTATGCATCCTTTGGATGTAGAGGTTGGGGCTATGCTCCTTGATCGAAAAAACCTGATAGTCTCATACACAGTGCCCGAGTCCTATACTTGTACGCTTGGGTGATGCATATCACCTTCCATACATACGTGATCAAGGGGCTCGGTAAGGCATCTGAGTAGAACCCTGAAATACCCTGTTTCGTAAATTTTTACATGGTATCGCAAGTCGGCTCTTCCCCCGCATCTACCTGATCGCCTTGACGCATATCCATCCTCACTGCTCATCGCAGATCATCGGCAACCATCGCCGCCCTCATCGCCACACTTGTCCGCCATGTCGTCTTCAAGCACTCTCCTTCCCCAGATCAATCTCGGGACACCGCTGTCCGACAAATTAACGCAAAAGAACTTTCTCATCTGGCATTCTCAGGTGCTTCCCACAATCCATGGAGCACAACTCGTCGGCCTTCTCGATGGCTCTGATGCTGCTCCGCCACAAGAGCTGCCTCCTACACCGGCAGAGAAAACCGCTGATGCCCAGGTGCAACTGGTTCCAAATCCGGCATACGCAGTCTGGCGCGCACAGGACCAAATTGTCCTATCCTATCTACTCGCCCCCCTCGAAATTCTACCACATTTCCCCATCGGATTGAGCACACGGCTGGGGTTTGGCAAGCAATCGAAGACATTTTTGCATCACAGAGGCCCGCGTCTCCAATCTCCTTATGGCCCTAGTAAACGCCAAGAAGCTCCAGATGACCACCGGGCGAGTTTCTTACGAAGATGCAGGGGTTCACCGATGAGCTTGTCTTGGCTGGTCATCCTACGATCGGCAGCTTGTCTCCTATGTTCTTCTAGGGCTTCGAGGCGGCTACAATTCGCTGGTGGCTCCTCTCAGTGTTTCCACCACGCCGATCTTGCTGAGCATGCTCTACTCCCACCAGCATGCATATGATTAGCGCCAAGAGATGTTGAACGCATCGCCGCCCGACGAGTTTGAGACATCAGCCAATGTTGCTTCCTACCGGCGTCGGCCACATTACTACTCCAACAACAATTCCTACAACCCTGGCAAGCCGTGTGGTGACCGGGGTGACCGCCAGGATGAGCGTAGAGATGGTCGCTATGATGATCGCCGAAATTATCAAGGCAGTTGTGGTGGCCGTGGACCTCCTGGAGGAGGTTGAGGACGTGGCCGTGGTCGACGCTGCACTACTCCATGGGCTAACGTCACTTGTCAGATTTGCAACAAAGAAGGCCACTATGCCAAGGATTGTTGGTCCCGCTATGAAGACGATGATGGTTATGGTGACAAAGCGATCAATGCAGCTTACGGTGAGAGCTCGATAATCTGACGATGCGGGACACATACAAGGGCTACGACAAGGTTAATACTACCAATGGATAAGGTATAACTATTTCCCATATCATTCAATCAATAGTTCGTAACCATGCTCAAATTTTTTTGTCTTCGCAATGTTTTGTATGTCCCTAACTCATCTAAAAACCTTCTCTTTGTTCATCGTTTCACATATGATAACCACGTGTTTATAGAGTTTCATCCCTTCTTCTTTTGTCAAACCTCAACAGTATGTCAAACTCGACTTCCTCTACCAAACATAGGGAATCTCTCATCTTGTGTCATGTCTCCATGCGCATCAGCGAAATGGGGCAGCTGAAAGAACACAACGTCATATTGTTGAGGTTGGTCTTTCACTTCTTGCTCATGTTAGCCTCTTAAGTTTTGGGATGAAACTTTTCTCAGTATGACACGCGAGGTACACACCCAACTTACTCATCGCTTTGTGTTTTCGGCTATGCGTGTTGTCACACCTCCCTGTGGTACTGCCTAGACCACATCATGTTTATTCTTGCTTACACAAATTTACCATGAAATTTGACCCAAAAGAAATGGACTTTTTATGGGTAAGAATGCTTAAATGAACAGCTCTAATCGTCGTAAATCGGATGTGGGAGAATGAATAAAAACCACATCTGCTAGACTAGAGGAACAGAAAAATTGTTTTTGTTGTTTGCATGCCAAGGAAGAACAAGAAGAGAAGGAAGTGCGGAAGGAGCGAGTTGAATAATTACTGGGGCAGCTGGTGACGTCCTCGCTGATGCCGCAGCGCTTGGGGAGGCGGACCGCGTCGGTGACGTTGATGTTGTAGGCCGCGAAGATCGCCGGCGACACGTAGAGCGCGCAGAGGCACGTCCGCTCGTTCTGCACGGCGTCCCTGAGCGGGCCGCAGCAGGTGTCCGGCGGCGTCTCCGCGTCCGTCCCGTTCATGTACGCCGCGCACCCCACCAGCTTCAACGTGCACGACGGCGGCTCCGTCGTCTGCGCCAACGCGCCCGCCGCGAACAGGCTCACGGCCGCCGCCAGCAGCACAACGACCGCCCGCATCGCCATTTGTCCCTCCGCTTTCTTCAGACAAAGCTGGTGTTGATTTCGTGAGCGTGGACTCTCGGGCTCTTCCTTTCTTCCTTGGTTGTGGTGTGCTTTTATAAGCTGAGCGTCAGCGCGTGTTTCCCGTGAACATTCATCAGCGGCATACACGCGCAGTTCCCAACTTTTACTTTTCGAGTTCCGTCCAATTTTAAATTTGACTGCAAAGTTCATGTTGAGTAATTTATAAACTGAAATCCATGTAATTTTACAAAAAAAACGAGCATTTGTTTTGCATGCGTTCCTGGTGGAGAGATCCAAGAACAAGAAAGTTTATAATTCATTTACATATTCTACTAGTACTACTTTGCATGACACCATTAGCTTCTGATGTAAGAGCATCTCTAGCAGAGCCCGTAAAAACGCGAACTGAAAAAGTGGAGTTCAGTTCACCGAACTCGTGTATTCGTCGTAAAATGGCTGGCGCAGAACAGAGTTCGTAAACCAAACTGTAAAATTGTTCTGCGCCAGCGGCTTTCGAATTCGTAAAAACATGGTTTATCGAAGACTTTGCATATGATCAAACAAATGACACAGTCAAATGCAAACAATTCATGCATACTTCATAGTGCAGACATCAAATGACACAATCATAGCAAATAGTTCATAGTTAACCATCTCCTCTCACCGCCGGCATCAAACCGAGGTTGGCCCACCATGACCATCATCGCCACCACCTCTAGGAGTCACGGAACCACCACCAGTTGCCTTTTCACGAGCTAGTCTTCATCTTGATGTGATCTCCGCCGAGGCCTCCTTCCACCACTCCAGTTGTTGCTCTTTAGTTATTTCATTGTTTTAGCCTTCTTCACATTGATCCTCATCTCCTCCAACTTGGCCTTGTTCCTTGCTTCTTCTCGGTTGGCTTCAACCTTGGCAATGCTCACCTCCTTCTTCCTCTCGATGATGACAAGCTTGGTCTCCAAAGTCTTAGCCGCTATCACCTCCTTGGACTTCATCATTTGATCAAACTTGTCCCTCAACAATGCAGCCTCCTCCTCGAGCTTGAGCCTCTCCTTGGCCTTCTTGTTCCCGTCCGGCTTGTCAGCGTTCCGGCCCTTCTTCTCGTCCTCGATGTCGTCGAGCGCAACCATTGCAGCTTTCTTGGGTGCTACTTCTTCATCCCTCAATTGCAACTTGGGGAGGTGTTGAAGCACATCAAACCAATGACGCATGGTGAAGCTCTTGCCCTTGCTGACGGCCATGTCTCTGTACCTCGCATCGTAATGCGGTCCTACATTTGCAAAACCAAACAACAAATCGTCAATATGTCACTAAAGCGAAACTACAATTGTACAAACCAAATATGCACTCACATATTCGTCCACAGTTACACCACTAGGAGGATTGGACACCACTTGGTCCATTGCTGCTGCCCACCGGCTGCAGGCCGGTTTGATTGCGTCCCAACGGCCTTGGAGGGATCGGTACGTGCGATCGATATGATGGCGAACGCACGGCATCAGTTTATGGAATTTATCCTCGATGTGTTGCCAGTAACGCTTCCCTGTTTGATCGGTGCCGGAGACTGCATCCATCCCCACGGCGGCCCAAGCTCGGCACAAGGTGGCGTCTTCAATTTCCGTGTAGTTGTTCGCCCGCCTCTTCTTCCTATTTCCATCGGCCTCCACCTCGACCACACCATCGTCCCCTTCATCTTCTTCCCCTTCGTCCCTGCCGTCGTCCTCATCTCCGCCCATCCCAGCGTCGAACGGAGGGAGTGGGTTAATGTTCACCTCGTCCAACATCTCCATGTACGATGTGTTCTCGTTCCTAACAGAACGCGGCCTCAATATCTACTCGCAATGAAAAACCGAGGAAGAGTTGATGTGTACCTTGTTGACCCGTCGTCGAGCACGTCCTGGGCGACGTTAGCGGTGGCTTCCAGTGGCGGCGGCGTTGGCGGGGAGGGGAACGGAGACGGGGCGCCACGGCTCGTCGTCACCTTCACTTTCATCCTTTTGGGCGCCGAATTCTTCGGTCTGGCACGGGATGCCTCCTGCTTCGTTGTCACCGCCGGGACATCACCGATGGCCGCCGCGGCACCGGATTGCGGGACCACGTGCGTTCTCGCGCGCCGCTGCTTCACCACGCTCGTCGACGAGACCGTGGTAGCTATCTCCGCAGGGGTCGCAAGGGTCGCCGCGGTGGTTGGTGGAGCAGCGGAAGCTCCGGCGACCGCGGGAGAGGGTGGCGGCGCCTGCGAGCTAGCAACGGCGGCCGGCTGGGTCGATTCGAGACTCATCGTGGAGAAATCGGACGACGGCGACGCAAAGGAAGGTAAGGGCGTGCAGATCAGCGGCGACGGCGGTTGGGAGGAGCTGAAACTTCCCTCGCGCGCAAACTAGGGATTGTGTTTGGGCTGCGTTCGGTTCGCTCCGTCGGCCCCTACAAATACAGGCTGAGTATGGGTTTCGGTCTCAGCCCGAATTGTTTTTTTCAGTTTCGGCTCGTTTACGGTTAGTGATCGGCGTTATTTTTCAACCCGAACCATAAACTGACAGTTATTTTTTGGTTTGGCTTTTTACGGGCTCTGCTAGCCTTTTTTGATTTGGCTTTTTACGGGGCTCTGCTAGCGATGCTCTAAGTACGCCTTTTTTTACTGGAAAAAGCTTTGCTCCCGAAGAACACTTCCAACACGAAAAAGTACGTGTCAGTTCTAACTTGTGACCAAGTCCGGTAGCGAACATAGACTCTTCGAGGTCTTTCCTTTGTACTCCCTCCGTTCAGAAATGTATGACGTTTTAAGAACTGACGGCCAAGTTTTTCCACGCTACGAGATTTCCGGAGTTTCCCTTTTTACCCCTCCCTCACGACGCGACGCGACCGCTCCACCCTCTCCCTCTAGCTCTCACTCGCTGGACCTCGCCGGCGCCTCGCGTCGCTGCCCCATGCCGAGACGCTGCTCTTCTCTCTCGCTCCTGCCGGCGCCTCCATGCTTCCTCCGCGCACCTTCTCTTCTACTCCCACTCGCCGGCGCCGCCGCTTATTGTCCTTCCCTCCCGTCGCATGCGGCAGCGAGAGGGCGAGGTCAAAGGCCGGATTTTTTGCCGCTGGTCACAGATCCGTGGGTGGCGTTGCTTGATCTGCTCCCCGACGGCACCTACACGCTACGTATCGCCCTGGAGGCGGCGCAAATGTCCAGGCTGCAGGTGGAGGTGAACGGGGCGACGAGAAAGGGGTCTGAGGGAGTCTTCAACACGCCCAAGTTCGGCAACGGCAGCGCCATCGCGCTGCACGGCGACCACGGCATGTGGTGAAGCTTCGAGTTCCCCATCAAGTGGTACCTGCTCATGGAAGGGGAGAACACGATCAGCATCACGCAGATCAGGGCCTTCTAGTTGTTGTATCTTTTCGATATCTGCAGCAACACGGCTCAATACTTACAGGCTCATATGGATTATTTGTCTTCTCAGTAAGGTACTCCTTTCTATCCTAGCCAAATGATAGAAATTGCTTACTCCTGTTTATTTGACACATACTGTTGCTTGTACTGCCAGTATACTGATGCTTATTCATACAACTCTGCATGTGTTACATGAATTTGCAACTGAAAATGGTAGATAATATATGAAATTGCAACATTACTGGTCAGTGGTCACTATCTTGCTTTGTTAAGAGGAGTACCAACTATCTATGCCACAAGTAGTCCACACTATAATTAAGGCACACAATTTTCATTAAAGGAAAACCGGAGTAGTGGGAGTAGCTATAGCTAGTGAGGATTAGTGGTGTTAGTGTAGTACCAAATGTCCTTTTTGCACTTGAATGAACAGATATTTTAGCATATGTAAGCACCCAGATTATACTACACTGTTATATCCTCACTTCTTCAGTTATATGTGTTGTATGTATCGTTAACAGATCTGTTCATACAGAACTCCCTATTTCGAACTATCTAGTCTTGCTGGAAGTAGGAATTGAATGTGTAGAACAGTTGCTTCTAGTGCTTGCTCAATTACAGTTGCTCAAGTACTCCTTTGCTGGAGTATTTCTTTTACTTCTCACATACTCCCCTTTTCTTTCTCTGAAAAGGAGATATGTATATGCAGGAGTCCTCGGTCAGAGATGTGTAGAACTCTGAAAATTTATTCTGAACTTGTGCATGAGTTATTTTATGCAACACTGAAACTTTATTATTGAACAATAAAATGATATCTTTGTCTGTATTTGCAGCTGCAAAGAGGTGCTATTATAGAGCTGTTGTGCAGAGAGGTGGTGCTGACGGGACAAGCCCTTCAAGAATGATAGCGGAAATTTAGAATTTTTGCTATTCTTTTTCTTGACTTGTCCAAGCTGTAATGACAGCAAAAATTCATGAAGTGTGCATTGACATGAAGCCACCCAGGTACATGTGTTTTCTGTATGGATCAAGTAACTCCAAATTTCAATTTCTGTAGGGAAAAGATCATCAGAAATTGTTGCCTAGCTTGACATCACGGTCACATGGAGTAGAATATTTGTTATCTTTGATATAGCACCTAGCTAGAGATGTCTGATTGTTTGATCATCAACATCTGTGAGATTTAGTACATACAACATCAGATTATTTTCCTCCTTTGCTATTATGGCTTAGTAATGTGGACAGTAAAAAAAATCTGTGGACAATTGGCCTTTGTGGAGGATGAGAGGTACTGTGGATTGCTACTGCCAATTGCTAACTTTGGTGTATCTGTTACACACAGGTTGTTTATGATATAAGGCTGTGAAGATTTGGCTAATGGAGATAAAAGAGCAACAGGATGCTCTGCCAAAGCTAATCATGCCCTCCTTGGATATGACTTCAAGAAGGTCGAACTGTCGAAGCACTTGACAGGTTGGTTTGCTAACAACCATGTTCCTCCCTTATTCTTGAACTGTTGTCAATATTCAGTGCATAATTTACTTACAAACATGAAATGTGCAGATATTTATTACACTTTTTAACAATACTGCATCACAAACTAAGCAAGCACAAGGAGTATTAAGATTTGGAAGCAGTGTAGGTGGATTATTGACTTCCTCTTGTTCTTCAGGTTGACTAAAATCAAGATCTGGAAGCACCATTTTTCTTGTGGCGCGACAGGTTCGCGGCTCAACAACCTTGGGAACAGGCGGAACTGCCAGCGAGCTGAGACAGAGCTTGCCAAGGAGATGAGACAGTGCTGCTGGCGAGAAGACGATGTTGCCGGCGAGCTGTGCCGGAGCGGCCAGCGAGAAGCCTGGAAGTGCCCCGAGCGTGGAGGTGCTAGCTATGGTCCTGGGCGTTGCCGGCGGTATGGTGCTCTGCTCGGTGGGTGCTGAGCATGCGTGGCGGCCGGCATGGCGCTTCTGTTGGGGGCTTACGGCCGGCCTCCGTGAGGTTTGCCGATGGATTCCGGCGGCGGCGCGCAGATGGATTGGATTCAGCTGGCTTGACGCTCGCTTGGATCGATTCGGTTCTGCTGGTTTGAGGCGCGTCCGTCAGATGGATTCAGTTCAGCTGGCTTGAGGCTCGCGCGCGGATGGATCCTGCAGGTGACGGAGGTGATGGCTGGGGCGTTGGGGGCGGAGCCGCGGAGGACGAGGACGCTGGGATCTGGATCGAGATCCATGAAGACGAAGCTCGGATCGGGAACAATGTTAGACAGGGGTAGAGATGTCTTTTCGCACGTTTTCACCTGGTCGGAAAAATCCCAGAACGTCTTATATTTTTGAACGGAGGGAGTATAAAAAAATAGTCCGGTGGCGAACCTCTGACCAGCAGACCAGTTCCGATCGAGACGATTCGTTTCTCTCACATGGCTGCATGGCAGTACGACACCGCGCCGGTACGTGCATGCTTCTAGAATCTATGCGAACATTTGAACAGAGTATTTGACAACAAATGTTACTGAGCAATCATAGAGAAAATGAAAAATTCAAGGTTAGACCCAAGTAGCAGAATTGTCCATGAAACATCATAATGACTGTTTGCCCAAAGGAAAATTATACGCCATGATGATGAATTTCTCAAACACACAAAAAGAGCGAAGTTGTTTCAATTCTCTCATCCTACAACCAAAATCTGCTAACTAGAGGTCTCAACATAATAAATAATGATTGTAGTAAGGCCTCAAAATTCCAGAACGAACTAACAGTAGATAGCCAGTAGCATCATTGAGGTCTTCTTATTTGAGAACAGTTCTAAATAGTGTCTGGTCAAAATGAAGCGCAGAGTTTCAGCTGCTCTTGTGCTCTCGGATTTCCTTAATGATGCCTTGAGCAAGGGTATCCTCATCATAGTTCTTCCCAAAGAATTTAACAAATTCCATTTTCGGGTTCATCAAGTACCTGAAAGTATACAAACATAAAGTCAGTAGCTGGCCTTACCAAGCTCCAAGCTAATTGCTAGTACTTCAAGGTAAACATATTGTTGGAGGTAACAACTCTTTATTTGTATATCATCAAGGCAGCTGTGACTACTTCATATACTATTTTTATGGTAAACACGTAGCAGTATGATTATGGACTTCTGAATTTTTATGTTCAAACTGTTAACTCTCATGGCAGTTGGCTACAAAGGAAGAACATGAACAGCCACTCACTAATGGAGACAGTGACAGAATCCACAGGTGTAGCTGGGCAGCTCATAGGAATCAGTCATCAGAACATAGTACTAGTACAATAGATGCACCCAACAAATATTGCTTGCTTGACCCGTTTGGCTAGGGCTCATTAATTAATGCCAGCTCCCCTTGTTACTAAGGAATAGGCATAATAGTTTATCAAAAAAAAGGAATAGGCATAATAGCATATTGTATGCCAGACCAAGTCCAGTCAAACACAGCATGTTGGTAAATCAGGTGTTTTAGTTCAATAATCTGCAGAAACAAAAATAGCCTAATTGTTTCCTCTAATGAAGGCTTTCTGCTTTTGCATACAACAAAATTATATTTCTATTTCTGTTGACTAGTTAGTGTCTAGCAATGGCAAACCAGAGATACCATTAAAATCACAGGAAGGAAACAAAGTAATCAAAAAAAGTAAGAAAAAAAGTTTACATACATGACAATGGAATGGTCAACAAGGTAGTCAGAACCCTCCTCTTCTGTCTTCATATAGTAAACTCGGTAAGCACGAGCAACCTTCCTTATCTCCTCAGAGGTACCAGTAAGTCCTATTAGATCTTCATGAAATTCTGGCAGACAGACAAGTGCCAGTGTTAGGCATCATAACTGAACAATACAAAGTGATCCAGCAATCTCACGATATGACAAAGTATGTTTCAGAAAATCTAAAAGAATGATACACAAATTCTAATGCATGCAGCCAAATAATAAACTAATTATTGTAGCACAATTAGCCATCGCCCAAGACAGAACTTACATACCTTTGACATAATCATGGACTTGCTCGACAGTGTCTCTTTCAGGATCAACAGAGATGAATACTGGCACAATTTCTAGTTTTTCCTTTTCCTCTGAACAAATTAAAGTAAAACTTTATGATGATATCGCTGGAAAGCATCTAAAAATTGAATAAGAGCAATGATTATGTCTCTTAGTCTGGTTCTCTTTCATTCTCTCTCTATTTTTCTGCAATCTTAACTGTAGCAAAATGAACTTTTATCTTGAAACTTCCCTATGGCTTAATATGGGTAGCACGGGAGCTAATTACAAATTCACACATAGCTAAAACGGACAACATAAGAGGATCCTTATAGAAACGTCCTAATGCAGTTCTAGAAATATATTTAAAGGCTCTAATAATGTATTTCCACAATACAGGATAAGTGGATAAAAAGTTGGTAATATCCAATATGCATAGTTGGGATATTTTTTCTAATCAAATTTATTTGAGTGAGCTTCAGTATAGAAACAGCCAATTCAAGTCAGTACTCTGACAAATACCCGTATTATGTAAAATATAACTAGTACGCAAAATCCTAACCAACATAAGGCCATAAGCTACAGGATAATAAGTCGGTAAGATATAACTGGTACGCAACAAATGAATGCATTATGAGCATGCAATAGCTTCATATAAGGACAGTTTGGCATGTTATCAGTGAGACAGTGACAAACTGATAAAGCATAAGACCATTAGCTTGATGAAAAGCAGCTAAGTATGTTTTATGCTTAACTCAGCACATAACACTCCTAGCCAAAGCAAGATTAAATTGACTTACTGATCTTATTCAAAGCAGCAGACATCTTCTGGAGTTCATCTGGACAAATGTCAGGGCAATGTGTGAACCCAAAATATAGCAGCGTCCATTTACCCAAGAAGTCCTTTTCAGTGACAGGTTTCCCATCATGATTTAGAAGACTGAATGGACCACCAATAGCAGCAGTGCCTACTGTCTGTGCTGGCTTTACAGAATTTGTTTTGTTCTTCAACTCTGAGAAACCAGGGGACAAGATCATCTAGAATGCTAGATCCAACAATAAAATACAAGTTTAAAGAACAAATTGCTTTGCACATGGATGTCACAAGTACACAAAGACATGGGTAGCATTGGTCCCAACAGGTTTGATAAATCAATTGCCTTTCTCAATTAAGGGGAGGATCATGTCAAAATGGACAATCAAAATAGCAAATCATACCAACATCAAGCACCTCAGGCATAACCACATAAATGAACTATTATATTTGGTTTGTGTCACTCTCTTCATATTAACATGATAGACTAGGAGCTAGAAATGTGGAGACCCAGTTAAAAGAGAACTGACAGTCAGAAATAACATCAGATATATGGCACTGAAAGTATATTGGGTTTGTCAGTTCATCTATTGGTGCTTTACTTAAAGAAGCAAAAGAAAATATTATTTTGCATATTCACATGATAGAGTAGCAGCTAGAAATATGTGTTATCAGGTAAAGAAGTATTGACAGTCAGAATTAACATCAGAATTGATTAATCTCTAGATATAACACTGAAAAAGATTGCTTATCTGTCCGGGTTTTTTTTTTCAATTTAATAAAATAAGAAAAAGATGATGCCACTCCATTTTTATGGCTACCCTAAGCTGGATACATATATATGTTATCCAAAGATATGAAACATCTACAAGTTCAACTATCTTTCTGAGTTAGTATGGTATGGCCTGAACAGCAAGAGAGTTTGTATTACAAGTACTGATAGCACTACCACGAGTTGGAAGATGATCGCGAACCACACGTACGGAAGATCCACACAACATAAACTACACTAACTCACCATAGTAATCTACCTTCAATTTGACGCTTCTTTTCCTTGTCGTAGTAGACTATGATTCCTCCTCCGGTGACGAGAAGCAGAAGAAAGCTCAACCACGACACGGGCTGCAAGCAAGGAACATAGCCACGTGAGAATTACTCTTCAACTGACTAAGCACACAGTTTTCTAGTATCGCAGAAGGCAGAAATGGCCCATTTTCTGGCGCTCATGCTCAGAAGACCACTACTCGTAAATGCAGATGTTCTACTAGTTCCAATTCAGAACCGGTATCAGACTGCAAGGCAGGCATGTAGAAAAATAGAGGGGGATCTCAAACAGCTTGCTTACCCCTCCTCGGACAGACCTCCCCTTGTCCTGCTCCGACTTCCCATCCTGCCCGCCCCCTTCGCTGCCGCCACCGGACCCATGTGCCACCGCCGCAGCCGCCGCGGGCTTGGAACCTCCCTGCGCCGCGGCGGAAGACACAGCCTTAGCCGCCTGGGACTTGGAACCGCCCTGCGCCGCGCCGGCAGCCGCGGACGCACCTGCAGCGGCGTCGGTGGAGAAGAACCCCGCCGGCGCTCCACCGGATCTCCAGCCTCCCACGGCGGCGAGCTGCCGCGCGAACAAGACACACAGCGCCGCCGCGTTAGCGAGGGCGGAGGAACGGGTGAAGAGCAGATTTGGGGAGAGCGGGGGTTCGTGCTGACCTGAGGGCGACGGAGCGGCGGAGCGCTCGGGGCGGAAGTGCGCAGCGCGCGGCCGAGCAGCTGGAGCGCTTGCCTTCTCATCATCGTCGCCGCCGTCGTCGGTGCGCAGGCGAGTACTTGTTTCGCCGTGCGAGTGGGCGGCGGCGGGAAGTGCGGGAGGAGGAGGCGGCGCCGCCGGGGACGGGGATGGAGCAACTGGGTCCTTACTTGTTTCGCAAGTGAGGCGTGTTTTCGGGCCTTTGGGCCGAAGCCCGTTAGATAGTTGGTGGGAGGTTTTACAAGGCCGCAGACTCAATTGGCCCATAAAAGTTCCACATCGGCTTCCGCGTCCTGGAACGAAGAGAAGTTGAGAGAGACTACTTCCTGCCGATGGATGTAGAGTAGATAATATTCTGCAAATCCCTTTAAGCAATAGGCGACATGTTTATTTCTGGTCCTAGCACCATGTGACAGGGAAGGGGTATTCAAGGTTTGATTGGCTTACAATATGTTGATTGCAACAAGGGATCGACGAGAAGCGTGGTTGGAGCGCCGAGCGGCCAGCTCTAATAGTTTCAAAGCCCACCATCGATACAAAACTTCGTGGAAAGGTTCATTGCGGACCTGAAACAAACGGAAGAGCAAGGGAGAAAGACGCCAGGAGGCTCGCCAATTCCTAGTTGGCTGCCTCCACCCCTCGAAATGATCAAGATCAATGTTGATGCAGCCGTTGGCAAGAACTCAGGCCGAGGAACGGTGGCAGCGGTAGGGGCGACGACAGTGTTTACTTGGGAGCGTTAGCGGTGGTGTTCCCGGGACAAACAGATGGTGAAACCCTGGAAGCGCTAGCGTGCAAGGAGAAAATCGCCCTAGAGAAGGACATTAACGCTCCACGAGTGAGGATGGAGAGTGACTACAAAACCGTCATTCAAAGCCTTATAGAAGGAACCATAGGAGCATATGCACACATAGCCCTAGAGATTAGGGAGGCTTGGAGCGATTTAGCTTGAATTCTGTCACGAAGGTCATGGATCCAATAAAGAAGCCCATGCCCTGGCGGAAGCACATTTGGTGCACATGAGCACCAGTGCTCTCAGTTTTTTTAAATATTTTAAATTATATATCTATGTTTTCAAAAATCGTCACATTTATTCCTTGAATACATACGAATACTCGTGCGAAATTTCGGTAAAAAATGCATTGTATTTTGAGCTACAGGAAAAAAAATTGTTGCTACGTAGAGGGGTAGATATTTATCAGAAATTTGTCTTTTGTATATAGCTTAAAATACTACATATTTTTCTCCAAAATTCCTATCGTACCTTCAGAATGTTTATACGTATATGGGTATCTAATTTCAATATTAAAAAAACTAAAAGTATGATTTTTAAAAATAGGAGTAGTGGTGCTCATGTGTCGAAGACACTTTCCCATGCCCTAAGAGCATCTCCAGTCGCGTCACCCAAAGGTATTTGGGGCGCGCCGAAAAAAAAAACGTTCTCAGCCGCGCGTCCTAAAGGTCATTTTTGTCCGGCGCAACCCAATACGGTCTCCGGCGCCCCGAGCCCGTCCCCGCTACACAGGGGACGCTCCGGGCACGCCGGACACAACGGAATGAGAGGCGGGGAGGCGCGGGCCCGACGCGTCAGCAGCTCGGACGCTCAATCACAGCCTACGTAGCGACGGTGCATTTGCCGGGAAGCGGAACCGCCGCATTGGCAATCGCGTCGTCCGACGCGCCAACCGCTGGAATGGAGCGCGGACTCCTCGGAAGAGCAACCGCTGCTCTCTTCGACTTATGCGCCGATGTTCATCCGCGCTCAATAAAACCCGTACGTAGGCGCTTTCGGATCTTCAACCGGCCGCCATTCATCCAAGCTTCCGTCCGACACCTCCAGCGACGATGAGCTACATCTCCGAGCTTCCTTCCGACACCTCCAGCGAGGGCAAGCCTACTGGATGGCGCCATTTGTGGGACAGAGCCCGGACGCCCAGCAGCGGCGACGATTCCTCGCCGCCACTTGACAACGCGGAGGAATGGCTGGGCGTGGAGGAGGATGCGGAGGAGGAAGGGTCAGAGGAGGCGGCGGTAGCCCGTGCGAAGGCGGAGGCGGACGCGAAAGCGAAGGCCAAGGCCAAGGCCAAAGCCAAGGCCAAGGCCAAGGCCAAAGCCAAGGCGACGACGAGGAGGACACTAGTTCCTCCAACGCGTCGGCCGACACCGTCCCTTCGAAAGAGGTGACGAGCAAGAAGCATCACCGTGATGACGACGACAAGGCGGGCCATCATCGAAGAAGAAGAAGTAGTAGTAGTTAAAAATAATTTATATGTAATTTAATTATGTTTTTTCGAAGTTTTATATGTAATTTGTTTATGTTGAACCTATTTGAATATTAGTAAAGAGTTTCCTTCTATCTATTTATATTATTTTTAATGTTTGGGGGCGGCGATTGGGGAGCGCGGCTAGGAAGGGACGTCCTCTAAACGCGGCACGAACGAACGTCCTCAAACGCTCAATTCGGCACCGTTTGGGGAATGGTTTTGGGACGCGACTGACTGGAGATGCTCTAACTGGTAGCTTTGTTTACGAGAGAGTTAAAACGGTGATTCTTAACAGAAAAAAAAATCTCAGCGAACAGCATGACCAGCGGTAGAGATCACACGCACACGGTCATGGATCCCAGGCCAGCCAGGGAGAGACGCGGCGGTTTCCTCTCGCCGGCGATCGATCGAGTCCTTGAAAAATATACAATCGTGCGTGCGCAGCAGCAACAACGGCGTCCACCACGCGCGCCTTAGATCTGCCGAAGATTAGTGATTTTGTGGCGGTCGCCGCGCGAAAAGATACGCCGTAAGCATTATCGGAAAAGATCCAGCGGTGCTTGAGCAGAGGCGCCCAAATAAGCAGCTTCAATCGAAGCAATCAAACGGCTCCTCTTCCAGCCGCAGTCACCCATCTCAATCCCTACCGGGTTACAATCAAAGTCCTCTATCCCCTTTCCGATAATTTCCATCCTACTGATAGAATTTTCGATATTTAAACGGTGGCAGGAACCTAGCTCCTAGCAGTATACATATTTCTGTCCTGGCAGCAACCGCGGTACCCGCAAGTTTTGAGAGGAGACCAGCAGCTCTCTTCGGAGGCGACCTGCTGCCAGATCGGCCTCGGCAAATCCTCCCTCGACATGTTGGTGAGTTCGCCCTCCTGTTTCCCTTTTCCCTTTAGGTAGGTCCTCTTACAACATTACTCCAAAAAAATCAAGGAATAATAAAAAGTAGAACCCTGATCAGAATTCGTTGTAAAAAATCGACCTTTTTGGTGGGGAAGTAAGGAAATCGCGTCGTTCTCTTCGAAAGTATAAAATTTCAAAACTGCGTTGTTCATTGGAAAGTATAAGAATCAAAATTGCATCCTTTCGTGGGTACGTCCAAAAATTGTGGAATCAAAATTGCTTCTTTCGGTGGGAAAGCATATAAAAGTTCTATAATCAAAATTGTGTCTTCTGTGGAAAAGTATAATATTTTAACATTTTTCTGTGGAAAATAGTTATATTACACCTGTGATGAGACGGTAAGAAATCAACTCTGATTTGTTTCCATATCAACTGCAGGACAATGAAGTTGACATGCTCAGCAAGTTGCCTGATGATGTTTTGCTCAACATTGTTGAGCGACTTGATATCACTGAGGTAGCAAGAACCGCCATCCTCTCCAGACGATGGAAGCAGATCCCCACTATGCTCTCAAAGATTATCTTAACGGTTTGTTCTTTTGAGCCCAAGCACGGAACGAGAAACTTAACCTCACATGATATAGTTCGGGCCAACACCACCATGTTGAAAGCAACCAGGAGCATACTGGAAAGCAGGACTGGAAGTCTATACACCATTGACCTAATGTCCATACAATTCTATTTGGGAGATGACTCCATCTTCTTTGGCCAGACTGTTGCCAACACCATAGCAGCACAAAAGGTTGCTTCAGTTGAGTTTACGATCTTAACGGGATTGGGTAAAAAATGTAACACCTCTTATGACCTGCTCGCTTATGGGAAGCAGTTCATGTCATTCTTTGATTCGTGTCCAAACGCGTTTGGTGGTCTTGCACACCTCTGGCTGGAGAATTTGAGGTTAGGCGAATCGTACTTCCCCAAAATTTTTGGTATATGCAAGCAACTGGAGTTTCTCCAACTTTGGCGGTGTGACATGGGGTATCTGTCTTTGCTGGAAGTGCAACACCCGCAACTCCGTGAACTAGTGATTTCCTGTAGCAGTCTTCAGAGGGTTGATCTGAAGTGGGTACCAAAGCTCATAGTAGTGAAATTCAATATGTTTAAATCACCAGATGACCCCTTCTCGTTGGGCTATGTCCCACTGCTCCAGACTGTGAACATCACTAATACTGGTTTATCTGGGCACAAGATGCTCAAGCTAAGTGAGTTGCTTCGTAAAACCGCCATAAGCAATCTGCATTTGAACTTCAAATCAGAAAAGGTTAGTGAATGTCCTCAGTGGTGTGTGTGTGTGTTCTGGAGAGGTTGTAGTTATTATTTTTGGTTAGTATAATTCTGAATTATCCCCCTCTTGCAGATTTGGGTCAAACCTGAAGGCCGAAAGCAATTGTTACCGGTGTTCCACAAACTAAGTCATGTGAATTTGTTTAACATTTCTGAAGAATGCGATCTGACTTGGACAATGTTCATGCTCCACGGTGCACCCATCCTTAAGAAACTATGCATCATGGTAAAATCTTGTCCTGATTCGTCCTTTCTCAGTTTTATTCCACCTCATGTTGAACATGCAGAGCAAATTGTATCTTTTTGAAGTTCAAATTTTTTGTTACCAGTTAAGAGTTTTTGATCTTATTCAATGCAGGTGCGGGATCATTTATGTGATATGGTAAAGGGGAAGCGGAGGTACATGTATGAGTTTAGCGAGGTGAAGGATAAAGGACTAGAGTGGGAACCATCTGCCCCTGATTTCAAGCACCATAATCTGGCCGAGCTCAGGATCTATGGGTTTCAGGAAGAAGATAAATTTGTGAGGTATGCCAGAAATGTCATGGAGGCAGCGGTGAACCTGAAGTCTGTATACCTGCATAAGAATCCGGGGTGTGAGAAGTGCAAATATAGGCTTCCAAATGAGTGGACGCAGACGGAGATGTTGTTGATTAGAGACAAAATCAACAAGGGGATCTTCTCAAATGTCGGGATTCACTTCCCGAGTTGGGGGTGAGAATATTAGTACAAATGCACTTGTGCTGCAAAGCTACTTTTCTATGCATTTATTAGTTGTTGCCTATGAACCTTTTCAGTTATGTTTATTTTGAGATGGTACTGAGTTGAGTAGGATACGGATTAAGGAGTACCATTAACATTAGTGTCAAGTATTTTGGCCAATGGAAATTTGCTTTGTTTGTTTTCATTGGGAATGGATTGTATGCCGCTATAAAATGCCGTTGTTTGTTTTCGTAGTGAAATGGATTGTACCACTGGTGACATACCGTGTGAGCCGAAAGAACGTTTCCAGGATCATTCTTTTAGTGTCCAAATGTAATGGGATGATTCCACACTTACTCCCTCCATCCTCAAATAAGTAGACATGGAGCTCTAAACTTTGTCTACAAATTCCTATCTCCAACACTTAATTGTTTCTCTCTCATCGTCTACAAATTCCTATCTCCAACACTTAATTGTTTCTCTCTCATCGCTTGAAAATCAAACCCAATAATATTAAGCACAAGTTTTTTTTCATGCATTTAGCTTATTGGGGGTGAAAGAATTAAAAAGAAAAGATACATGTTTCCAATGTATTTTTACTCTACTTCATAGTTTATCTTGAAAAACATGCATGTACACTTATTTGTGAACGGAGGGAGTAGATCTCATTCTGGTGTTCAGTTAGAAAATAGAACGGAACGAGGTAGTTTCTCAAAAGAGAACATCCCCTCCAAACCTTGAACAAGAGAATATCCCCTCTAGATTTTGAACGAGAATATTCCTTCTAGATGCGGAAACACATCCATTCATCATCAAAACGGTGGAATCTCTTTGTTACTCTATGCTAAAGACATCCACACTCAATCAATTTCTTTATTCTCTCATAACTTTGTTCTGCTAAACTCACCCTACGCATACTCATATCTTCTATTCGCAGAATCTGTTACAGTCCACTCTCCAAACAAACGCAAGAACGGAATCAACTCATTCAATATTCTAGCTTAAATTAAACACAAGAATGGAACAAACCCATTCTTTCAGAATGAAACCATGACATTACATTCCACTTGATTTTCAAACCAAAAACAGACACTTGATTTTCAAACCAAAAACAGACGTCTGAGAAAAAAAAAATCTAGAAACCAGATCTTGCAAGAAGACAGGCGTGACATTCTCAACCGCATTAAAATGATAATTGTTGCCATTAAAATAGAGTACACGATGTTTTAGCTTTGTGTTGATTTATTTACTTAAGGGTGTATCTACTCTATTTTTAATACTTTCTTCATTATTAAAAAATCTTCGCATTTTTTCTAGATATGAATGAATCTATAGCTAAAACATATCTATATACCACCATACATATATCTATTTATATCTATATCTATACCTAATAATAAAAGCAAAAGTGTTTCTGTCGTTCGGTTTGGTTTGTTAGGTTATTAAAATTATCCCTGGATTCGACACAAATTACTCACCGTGCCACCGATAAGTTGTAACGATTTGATGTTTTTTCACAGTTCTCGATCATCCGAAACCTGTCGGTTAGGACCATTGAAGATAAGCCGATCTGTTCTCTCTTGGACATACGCTATCCTAAAATCGTACGTCCTCCCTCCGCTCTATATATTATGAAACCGAATCCATCACGAAATCCACCACATCCACACGGATCACACCTACCCTTGATTGATTCAATAAAAGCCGCACGATCCCACGCATAAAAACAAGCCGCACGGAGGCAGTGCTAAAACCTCCTCTCGCCTGACCTCCATGGCGCGCGACCTCCTCTGCTTGATTTCTCGCTATCTCGCCACCGCGTCTAGTTCCTCGTCCTGTGCCGAGCTCCCTCCTCGCGCCGTCGCCGTTAACGTCGGAGGCCTCGAATGATGATTGAGCGGTGCTTGAGCAGAGGCGGCCAAATAAGCAGCTCCCTGTCTGGGAGCTGCGGTCCCCAATCGAATCAGCAGCTCCTTTCCGAGCTGCAACCAGCAATCGAAGCAATCAAGCGGCTCCTCTTGCGGCCGCAGTCAGGGATCGAAACGGATCCCTTTTTATTTATATCCCAACAATCCCTCTCGGATTACAATCCAAGTCCTCTATCCCCTTTTGTATCTTTTCCATCGTATTGATAGAATTTCCAATATTTAAACGAGAGTTTCCATCGGTGGCAGGAACTTTCTTCCCAGGCGACCTGCTGCCAGATCGGCTTCCGCAAATCCTCCGTCAACATGTTCGTGAGTTGTCCTCGTGTTCGTTTTTCTCTTTAGCTCCTCTTATTATTACAACATCACCGCCAAAAAAAAAAAAAAATCACCAAGGAATAATAAAAAGTACAGTAGGAAACCATGATTAGAATTCGTAGTCAAAAGTTGACTTTTTTGGTGGGGAAATTAACAAAATTGAGTCAGTCTCTTGGAACGTATAAATTTTCAAAATTACTTTTTCATACGAAAGTATACAAATCAAAACTGCATCCTTTCGTGGGTAAGTACAAAAGTTCTATAATCAAAATTGTGTCTTTCTGTGGGAAAGTATATTTTTTAAAACTTTTGTCTGTGGAGAATATTTAAATTACACTTGTGATGAGAATGTAGAAATCAACTCTGATTTGTT
The DNA here is from genome assembly GCF_022539505.1 of Lolium rigidum. Classification (NCBI taxonomy): domain Eukaryota; kingdom Viridiplantae; phylum Streptophyta; class Magnoliopsida; order Poales; family Poaceae; genus Lolium; species Lolium rigidum. Next base: position 357,692,155 of record NC_061508.1, read on the forward strand.
TCCATATCAAACGTAGGACAATGAAGTTGATAGGCTCAGCAAGTTGCCCGATGATGTTTTGCTCAACATTGTTGAGCGACTTGATATCACTGAGGTAGCAAGAACCGCCATCCTCTCCAGACGATGGAAGCAGATCCCCACTATGCTCTCAAAGATTATCTTAACGGTTTGTTCTTTTGAGCCCAAGCACGGAAGGAGAAACTTAACCTCACATGATATAGTTCGGGCCAACACCACCATGTTGAAAGCAACCAGGAGCATACTTGAAAGCAGGGCTGGAAGTCTATACACCATTCACCTAATGTCCATGCAATTCTATTTGGGAGATGACTCCATCTTCATTGGCCAGACTGTTGCCAACACCATAGCAACACAAAAGGTTGCTTCAGTTGAGTTTACGATCTTAACGAAATTGGGTAAAAATTGTACCTCTGGTGACCTGCTCACTTATGGGAAGCAGTTCATGACATTTTTTGATTCATGTCCAAACGCATTTGGTGGTCTTGCACACCTCTGGCTGGAGAATTTGAGGTTAGGCGAATCATACTTCCCCAAAATTTTTGCTATATGCAAGCAACTGCAGTTCCTCCACCTCTGGCAGTGTGACACTGGGCATCTGTCTTTGCTGGAAGTGCAGCACCCGCAGCTCCGTGAACTAGTGATTTCCTGTAGCAGTCTTCAGAGGGTTGATCTGAAGTGGGTACCAAAGCTCACAGTAGTGAAGTTTAATGTGTTTATATCTCCAGATGACCCCTTCTCTTTGGGCTATGTCCCACTGCTCCAGACTGTGAGCATCATTAATACTGGTCTTTCTGAGCACAAGATGCTCAAGCTAAGTGAGTTGCTTCGTAAAACCGCCATAAGCAATCTGCATTTGAACTTCAAATCAGAAAAGGTTAGTGAAGGTCCTCAGTATTGTCAGAATGATGTGTGTCCCGGAGAGGTTGTAGTCATTATTTTTGGTTAAAGTAATTCTGAATTATCCCCCTCTGCAGATTTGGGTCAAACCTGAAGGCCGGAAGCAATTGTTACCGGTGTTCCACAAACTAAGTCTTGTGAATTTGTTTAACATTTCTGAAGAATGCGACCTGACTTGGACAATGTTCATACTACATGGTGCACCCACCCTTAAGAAACTATGCATCATGGTAAACTTGTGTTTCATTTCTCATTTTTATTGCACCTCATGTTGAATATGTGTTATCACCAAAATTTGACCGGATCAGAGGTGGGCCGCGATCAAGATGGGTTTGAAGAATATACATGGAAGAAATACGTGAATCGGCCTTGTGTACCAAGTTTGGGTTAAATTGCCCCTGTATCTGTATTATAGTAGATCGCATCTTAATTTAGAAGTTAGAGTTTTACCCGTGCACGGTTAGGTGCACGCCTCAATTAGAAAGTCCCTGGACTATAAATATGTATCTAGGGTTTATGGAATAAACAACAACCAACGTTCAACACAAACCAATCTCGGCGCATCGCCAACCCCTTCGTCTCGAGGGTTCCTCCGATAAGCACCATGCTGCCTAGATCGCATCTCGCGATCTAGGCAGCACCAGCCTGCCTAGTTGTTCATGCGTTGCTCGTCTCTGAAGCCTTTTTGATGGCGAGCAACGTAGTTATCATAGATGTGTTAGGGTTAGCATTGTTCTTAGTATCATATGCTTTCGTAGTGCAACCCTAGCGCATCTAGCCGTCCTTGTACCTCATCATGGGTGCAAGGACGGCACCCGCTGATCATCGTTTAGTAGATCTGATCCGTTACGATCGCTCCTTGATTCATCAAGGATTAGTTTAATATCTGCAATAGTTAGGCCTTACAAAGGGTTGGAGGATCCAGCGGCATGCGGGGTGTAATTTGCTGCCCCTAGACGGGACGTTCGAGGATCAACCTAGTGTTGGTTTTTAGGCCTTGTCTAGGGCTGGCTTACGATCACCGTGTGTGAGCGCGAGGCCCAATCGTGAGTAGGATGATCCGATTATGCGGTGAAAACCCCGGATCGTCGTAGATCTCATACGCTTTACCTTGATCAAGCGAGGACCACCATATATTCGGCCACCACTGGACGAATCATGGGTGGATCGGCTCTATGAGCCGATTCACGGGACAACCCGAGAGCCGATCGAGGCTCGTATTTAATGTGTACGTGTGTGCCCTGCAGGAAACTAAGCGAGGCATCATCCACACCTTCACGACCAGGTATAGGTCGGGTGGCACGCCCTTGCAATTTGCATCGGCGCGCGACCGGGGAGGCTTTGCGGGCCGTCGCTGCGAGGGGCCGGGGCCAGCCGCAGCCCTAGTTGTTCCCGGCTCTACGGTGTTGACCAGTCACTGCCCGCCAGTGGGTTTCTGACGTCAACACATTCTGGCACGCCCGGTGGGACACATCTTCGACGACAACCACCTCGCCATCCACATCAGAGATGGCGGAAGAAACTCCGGTCACTTACGCAGAGCTGCCTGATGAGCACAAGAAGAAGTACGATGAGCTCAAGGCTCTCTTTGAAGCCGATCTAATCGGCTCTTTCTCGAAGACCCGTTCTCATGGCATCAGGTGGAACGGCTTTACAGCCGAGGGTGCCCTCGACCAAGTAGATCTGTCCACCCCTTCGGAAGAACGGACCAGAGCTCTGCGCCGGGAAGTTAACTACATGGTAGCTCATTCTGTTTACCGCCATGGCAAGGACAAAGAGGAGGCCGTTTCAAGCGATCGGCTTCGATATGATGATAAAGGTACAACAATGGAGACGGTATAGAGTCTTATAATGCTTTCAATATGTCTTTTATGTGAGTTTTGCTTGTACCGGTTCATACTTGTGTTTGCTTTAAACACCTTGCTAGCCTAAACCTTGTATCGAGAGGGAATAATTCTCATGCATCCAAAATCCTTGAGCCAACCACTATGCCATTTGTGTCCACCATACCTACCTACTACATGGTATTTATCCGCCATTCCAAAGTAAATTGCTTGAGTGCTACCTTTAAAATTCCATCATTCACCTTTGCAATATATAGCTCATGGGACAAATAGCTTAAAAACTATTGTGGTATTGAATATGTACTTATGCACTTTATCTCTTATTAAGTTGCTTGTTGTGCGATAACCATGTTTCAGGGGACGCCATCAACTATTCCTTGTTGAATATCATGTGAGTTGCTATGCATGTCCGTCTTGTCGAAGTAAGAGAGATCTACCACCTTAATGGTTGGAGCATGCATTTGTTAGAGAAGAACATTGGGCCGCTAACTAAAGCCATGAATCATGGTGGAAGTTTCAGTTTTGGACATATATCCTCAATCTCATATGAGAATAATAATTGTTGCCACATGCTTATGCATTAAAGAGGAGTCCATTATCTGTTGTCCATGTTGTCCCGGTATGGATGTCTAAGTTGAGAATAATCAAAAGCGAGAAATCCAAAATGCGAGCTTTCTCCTTAGACCTTTGTACGAGGCGGCATGGAGGTACCCCATTGTGACACTTGGTTAAAACATGTGCATTGCAAAGATCCGGTAGTCCAAGCTAATTAGGGCAAGGTGCGGGCACTATTAGTATACTATGCATGAGGCTTGCAACTTGTAAGATATAACTTTCATAACTCATATGCTTTATTACTACCGTTGACAAAATTGTTTCATGTTTTCAAAATAAAAGCTCTAGCACAAATATAGCAATCCATGCTTCCCTCTGCGAAGGGCCTTTCTTCTACTTTTATTGTTGAGTCAGTTTACCCATTTCCTTCTATCTAAAAAGCAAACACTTGTGTTAACGGTGCATTGATTCCTACATACTTGCATATTGCACTTGTTATATTACTTTATGTTGACAATATCCAGAAGATATACACAAGACTGCATTCAGAGTACCAGGTTCAATGGGCTTGTTTGAATATGTAGTCATGACATTTGGACTGAAGAAACTCGGGGGGCAGCTCACCCCGAAGGTCCTCTCCTCTGGAGAGCCGATTTCGTTCAAATCGGCTGGCTCTGCATGATAGTGCCCTCAGACATGATCAAGCCCGAGTCCATTCGGCTAATTTGTGTATCCTCGTCTCTGTTTCGCCTTGGCTGAGACTCGAGGGGCAACCGACACTGGTAAATGTTACTGTTTCTAGAAGCCAATTGGAGTATCATCGGCTGGTCTGTGTAGCAACCTTCTTCGAGGATGGTGAATTTTGCGGAGGAGTGTCACCGGGTCTCGGAGTCATCGGTCGAAGAAGATGAAGGACAGATTATGAGAGACCAATGCGTTGCTATCGGCTCATTGGGCGTCGATCCAGCTAACAATCGGCGGTTTCTGCTCTGCCACGACATGACCCGACGAAGGAAAAGCATAATGATTTTGGAAATGTCATTTCCAAAACCAGGGGGGCATGTGTTATCACCAAAATTTGACCGGATCAGAGGTGGGCCGCGATCAAGATGGGTTTGAAGAATATACATGGAAGAAATACGTGAATCGGCCTTGTGTACCAAGTTTGGGTTAAATTGCCCCTGTATCTGTATTATAGTAGATCGCATCTTAATTTAGAAGTTAGAGTTTTACCTGTGCACGGTTAGGTGCACGCCTCAATTAGAAAGTCCCCTGGACTATAAATATGTATCTAGGGTTTATGGAATAAACAACAACCAACGTTCAACACAAACCAATCTCGGCGCATCGCCAACCCCTTCGTCTCGAGGGTTCCTCCGATAAGCACCATGCTGCCTAGATCGCATCTCGCGATCTAGGCAGCACGAGCCTGCCTAGTTGTTCATGCGTTGCTCGTGCTTGAAGCCTTTTTGATGGCGAGCAACGTAGTTATCATAGATGTGTTAGGGTTAGCATTGTTCTTAGTATCATATGCTTTCGTAGTGCAACCCTAGCGCATCTAGCCGTCCTTGTACCTCATCATGGGTGCAAGGACGGCACCCGCTTGATCATCGTTTAGTAGATCTGATCCGTTACGATCGCTCTTTGATTCATCAAGGATTAGTTTAATATCTGCAATAGTTAGGCCTTACAAAGGGTTGGAGGATCCAGCGGCATGCGGGGTGTAATTTGCTGCCCCTAGACGGGACGTTCCGAGGATCAACCTAGTGTTGGTTTTTAGGCCTTGTCTAGGGCTGGCTTACGATCACCGTGTGTGAGCGCGAGGCCCAATCGTGAGTAGGATGATCCGATTATGCGGTGAAAACCCCAGATCGTCGTAGATCTCATACGCTTTACCTTGATCAAGCAGGACCACCATATATTCGGCCACCCTGGACGAATCATGGGTGGATCGGCTCTATGAGCCGATTCACAGGACAACCTGAGAGCCGATCGAGGCTCGTATTTAATGTGTACGTGTGTGCCCTGCAGGGAAACTAAGCGAGGCATCATCCACACCTTCACGACCAGGTATAGGTCAGGTGGCACGCCCTGCAATTTGCATCGGCGCGCGACCAGGAGGCTTTGCGGGCCGTCGCTCTGAGGGACTGGGGCCAGCCGCAGCCCTAGTTGTTCCCGGCTCTACGGTGTTGACCAGTCACTGCCCGCCAGTGGGTTTCTGACGTCAACAATATGCAAAGCAAATTATCTCCTTTTGAAGTTCAAACTTTTGGTGACCAGTTAGGAGTTTTTGATCTTATTGAATGCAGGTGCGGGATCATTTATGTGATATGATAAAGGGGAAGCGGAGGTACATGTATGCATATAGCAAGGAGAAGGACAAAGGACTAGAGTGGGAACCATCTGCCCCTGATTTCAAGCACCATAATCTGGCTGAGCTCAGGATCTATGGGTTTCAGGCAGAAGAAAAATTCGTGAGGTATGCCAGAAATGTTATGGAGGCAGCAGTGAACCTGGAGGCCGTATACCTGCATGAGAATCCAGGGTGTGAGAAGTGCAAGCCCTGTCTTCCAAATGAGTGGACGCTGATGGAGACGTTGTTGATTAGAGACAAAATCAACAAGGGGATCTGCTCAAATGTTGGGATTCACTTCCCAAGTCGAGGGCGAGAATATTAGTATACAAAATAACGCTCTCGCGCTGCAAAGCATGTATTGATTAGTTGTCGCCGATGAACCTTTTCAGTTATGTTTATTTTTAGATGGTAGTAAGTTGAGTAGGATAAGGAGTACCCTTAACATTAGTGTCAAATATTTTGGTCAATGGAAATTGCAGTTGTTTGTTTTCGTTGTGAAATGGATTGGACCACTGGTGACATAGCGTGTTAGCTTAAAGAACTTTTCCAGGATCATTCTTTTAACCAGACGTCCTAGCCAAAAATCTGGAAACCAGATCTTGGAAAAGAAGACAGGGGCACCACATCCGAACCACATTTTGTTACATACTTGGGCATCCGAACAGGATGATGGCCTGACCAACATAGGAAGCAGTGGCGCAGGCAGCTCCTGAGGGTAATCTAACCCCTACAGGGATTGGGTTAAACAATTCTTTGATGCAGGGATTTTTTTTTTTTTGACCTGGGATGCAGGGAATATCATCAAATATTAGATTGGAAGTACTTCGATAAAAGTAATCAACGGATATGAACAAAGGATTTGATCAAGCAGAATTCAGTCGTAGACCAACTCAGCAATAAGAATTCCAAGGTAGACCCAAAACCGAAAAAATGCCAATGAAGTCCAATGAGGCACACAAGGTACGATGCAGATGCATGGGCTAGATAATTAGTTTTTTGATATCAGAATGCTGATTATTATTATCTCCCTTCAAACTCAGATTATTTATTTTATCTTTGGATGGATAGGACCATTTCACGCAACATAATAGTAATCATCCACTGTTTACAAATATAGCTCGAAGGGGTATTGAATTGAACACTAGGTGTGCCTTATGCAACAAGTTTTTTGTAGATGGAGGACACCTTTTCCTAACGTGTAAGCATGCTGAGGAGCCGTGGCGCAGCTCGCTGATTGAAGATATAAGTTTGAAGCTCCTCTCTTGTCGTTACACTAGTAGAAAGATGGTCATTTGCACCGGTTCGAATATGCCATATACACCGGATATGCCAAACCGGTGCAAATGATCCGGTGCAAAAGACCCCCCTTTTGCACCGGTTCAGTTGCGAACCGGTGCTAAAGGGGGCGCCACGTGGCCCGCTGTGGAGCGTCCGATGGAGGACCTTTAGCACCGGTTCGTAATATGAACCGGTGCTAAAGGGTCTGCCGCGGCAGGAAAACGTCCCAAAACGCTGCAGCGGTAGAACCCCGCTACCGTAAATTTTTTTCGAATTATTTTCCACTCCTCTTTTTTTCTTCTTCAGAATTTCTAATTTAGTTATTTCACAAGTTTAGTCTCTAACTACCCTTATCTCTAGTCCAATTACTTACTCGTGCTCAAACTTCCCGCTCGGTCACCCATCCTCCCACTACTCTAGCACTAGCACGCTTAATTTCCATCCGGCATCCAAGTGCTTCGCACGCATGTATGTGATACTACTATCATATCAATCTTATTAACATGTCGGTCAATGTCATATGTCTTTATTGTTCAAATTTTAAATAATTCTTTTTAATAAACAAAAGTAATGATGTAATAATAATCTTGAATAAATAAATAAACATTAACTTTATAATTTGTATTATTTTTAATTTTTTTAAATTTATTTTTGCCAAACCTAAAACCTGAAAATTTAAAAATCTTATAATTTGCTAAAAGTAATAGTAATCTTTATGTAGGATGCAATTATTAATTTTAATTTTAAAAAATAAAAATATATAAAATCCTAATTTTTTAGCAAAAAACTAAAATATTCCTGCTTTCATATTTTAATTTGGAATTTTGAGAATCTAAAAATTGGCTAACCGGGTAAACCCGGGTGAATTCGGATGTAACTTTTTCCCACGATCATTTTGATATATTATACGTTTTTTCCGATATCGTATGCAAAAAATTAATGCGGTTTTACCATTTTTCAAACCTTTTTTGCAAAAAAGTGAAAATTCAAATTTATCAATTTTCCCTAATAGTAGGTTGCGTAACGATTTTTAACCATTTTCGTTTATATTTTACAGACATAAAAAAGGCGATCCACCGGGGGGGGGGGTGGAGGTGCGTGGGGAGGCAAAAAACCTTTAGCATCGGTTCGTGTTACGAACCGGTGCTAAAGGGTAGACCTTTAGGGTTCGCGGCTGACGCCAACTCTTTAGCACCGGATCGTGTCACGAAGCGGTGCTAAAGTATGGCACGAACCGGTGCAAATGCCTCCTGGACGTCCAGACCGCACGAACCGGTGCTAATGACCCCTTTAGCACCGGTTCGTGCCAAATTCGGTGCAAAAGCTCTTTGGAGCAAAAAACCAAAGCCCTTGTTTCTACTAGTGTTATGCTATAGAAGTGTTGGAGAAAATCTTGGAACTTGCACTTGATGATAAACTTCTCTCGGTGGCTTTTCTTTGGACCTATTGGACTGAATGAAATATGGGTAACCATGGTGAGAAACCTAAATCTATTGGCCACTTTGTTGTTGTTAGATGTATATATCTGTATTGTAGTTTCCCCATATGTTAGGGAGCTTCCTGCATATTTGCACCTGTACATGTACTATATATTGTGGCCTTTGGCTCCCTGGTAATACAACAAGCATATTGCCCTAACATGGTATCAGAGCAAAAATTGGTCCTCTAGTTTCCCGGCCGACATTGCTTGTCCGTCGTTGCCGTTTGTCCGGCTGCCGTCCTCCGGCCGCCGCTCTTCGTCCGCCCCCGGCCGGCTCCTTTTCGTCCGGCCCGTTCGTCTCCGTCACCGAGTCCGCGTTCCAGATCTCCAGGGTCTCGCCCGAACATCTTGGCGCCTTGGCCGCCGCTGCCTCCGCTCCCCGATCGATCGATCGATCCCCACTCGTCTGCCTCGATCTCCTGCTCGCGGGTGCTCTGCTCCCCGGCCATGCTCCAGATCCCCGCTCGCCCAGGCCAGGACTCCCTCCGCTCCCGCTCGCCCCTGCTCTGCTCCCCGGCCTGCTCTGCTTCCCGCTCGCCCAGGCCCGTCTCTCCCTGGTCGCCCAGGTTCGTCCAGGATCGTGGTATCCTCGGCCTCGTCTCCCGGTTGTGATTTCGATCCGAGTAAAAAAAAGAGAGAAAAAAGGAAAAAAAGAGAAAAAAACGGATATGTCTTCCTCGTCTGGCTATGTTGCGATTCCTCGCTGCCCGGTGATCTTTGATGGCGCAAAATTATCCTGATTTCGCTGCCTTCATGCGCGTTCACATCCGCGGTCTTCGTCTTTGGGGTGTGCTTTCTGGCGAGGTCTCCTGTCCGCCGCGCCCCGTTGCTCCTACGGCGCCTGTTGCACCGACCCCCATTCCCTTGCCGCTGATGCTACTCATGCAGATAAAGATGCAGCCACGAGTGCTGATGACACTGCTCTGGCTGCTTATGACCGGAAGGTCCATGACCACTCTACTGCCGCTGCGACTTACCGGCTGGATCTGACTGACTACACTCAGTGGATAGATGAGGATGCTCGTGCTGCTGCTGTTGTCACCTCCAGTGTTCTACCTCAGTATGCTGCTGAGTTCATGGGTCTTCCCACTGCTGCTGCTCAGTGGGCTTTTCTTCGTCAGCGCTATCAGCCGTCTGGGGATGCTCTTTACCTGTCTGTGGTCCGACAGGAGCATGCCCTTCAGCATGGTGATTCTACTATTGATGAGTTCTACACTCAGAGTGCTGCTATTTGGCGTCAGCTTGATTCTCTTCGTACTACTGTGTGTGCCACCTGTCCCTGCTGTCTAACTGTGCGCGCGGATCTGGAGTTTCAGCGCGTTTTTGAGTTCTTGTCGCGGCTTCGTAAGGAGTTTGAGCCGCGTCGTGCACAGCTGTTTGCCCGTGGTCGTGTTCCGCTCTCTGAGGTACTGGCTGAGCTTCGTGCTGAGGAGACTCGTCTTCGTGGTGCTGGTCTTTTTGAGGTTCCCTCTGTACTTGCTGCTCGTGGCCCTCCTGTGCCGTCTGCTCGTGGACCTCCTATGCCGCCGGCTTCGTTGCGGTCTCCAGCACCGCTGATACTCTGTACTCCTCCAGTCCAGGGCCAGATTCAGCCCCAGCAGCCTCGTGGTACGACAACACTTCCTGCACCAACTGTGGCAGGACTGGCCACACTGTCTCTACTTGCTGGAAGAGGGATCCCAACTTACGTCCGCGGCAGTATACTCGTCGTCAGGCTGGTTCTTCAGGATCTTCTCCTGTTGCGCTATCTGATCAGGACATTATCCGTGGTCTTCGTGGTCTGCTCGCTGCCACAGGCTCTTCCTCGACGAGTGCTTGCTGGTTACGTGCACGGCTCTTCGAGCAGCGTGCGACCCCCACCTTCTACACAGTCAGGTACGTCATCCCCGTGGTATCTGGATTCTGGAGCTTCTTTTCATATGACCTCTGCGACTTCTATTCTTTCTGCTTTTGTTCTATTGTTTCTCCTGTCCGTGTTATCACGGCCGATGGTACCTCTCTACCTGTTTCCAGTCGAGGCACCCTTTCTACTTCTTCTTTCTCTGTTCCTGATGTTTCTCATGTTCCTAGTCTTAAGATGAACCTGTTTTCTGCTAGTCAGCTTACTGATTCTGGTTGTCACGTCATTCTTGACGCTGATTCTTGTGTTGTTCAGGACCGCCGTACACGGGCCCTGTTTGGAGCTGGCCCTCGCAGCCTTGAGTCCCCGGGGCTCTAGGTGTTAGACTGGCTTCGTGTTCCTTCTGCTGACACTTCATCTGCCAGTTCTCTGCCGGTTGTTGCTTCTATCACTTGGATCTTTTCAGAAGTGGCATCATCGGCTGGGTCACCTCTGTGGCTCCCGTTTATCGTCATTAGTTCGTAGTGGTCTTCTGGGGTCTGTCTCAGGAGATGTGTCTTTGCATTCATGTCAGGGTTGTAGGTTAGGCAAACAGGTCCAGCTTCCCTATCCTACTAGTGCGTCTGTATCTCAGCGACCTTTTGATATAGTTCATTCAGATGTTTGGGGTCCGGCTCCCTTTCCTTCGAAAAGGGGTCATCGATACTATATTTTGTTTATTGATGATTTTTCGCGGTACACCTGGTTGTTTCTTATGCACTCTCGCAGTGAGGTGCTCTCTATTTATCAGCGCTTTGCAGTCATGGTTCGTACTCAGTATTCCACGCCTATTCGTGTGTTTCGTGCTGATTCTGCAGGAGAGTATATCTCCCAGCACCTGCGTGGTTTTCTTGCTGAGCAGGACACCCTTGCTCAGTTCTCGTGTCCCGGTGCCCATGCTCAAAATGGTGTCGCCGAGTGATACGTCTCCAACGTATCTATAATTTCTTATGTTCCATGCTAATTTTATGACAATACTCACATGTTTTATACATACTTTACATCATTATTATGCATTTTCCGGCACTAACCTATTAACAAGATGCCGAAGCGCCAGTTGCTATTTTCTGCTGTTTTTGGTTTCAGAAATCCTACAAAGGAAATATTCTCGGAATTGGAAAAAATCAACGCCCAGGGTCTTATTTTTCCACGAAGCTTCCAGAAGACCGGAGGGGATACGAAGTGGGGCGACGAGGCGCCCACACCACAGGGCCGCGCGGCCAGGGAGGGGCCCGCGCCGCCCTATGGTTTGGGCCCCTCGTGAGCCCCCTGCGCTGCCCTTCCGCCTACTTATACCCTCCGTCGCGAAAACCCTATTACCGAGAGCCACGATACGGAAATACTTCCAGAGACGCCGCCGCCGCCAATCCCATCTCGGGGGATTCAGGAGATCGCCTCCGGCACCCTGCCGGAGAGGGGAATCATCACCGGAGGGCTCTACATCACCATGCCCGCCTCCGGATTGATGCGTGAGTAGTTCATCCTTGGACTATGGGTCCATAGCAGTAGCTAGTTGGTTGTCTTCTCCTCTTGTGCTATCATGTTTAGATCTTGTGAGCTGCCTAACATGATCAAGATCATCTATTTGTAATGCTACATGTTGTGTTTGGTGGGATCCGATGAATATAGAATATTATGTCAAGTTGATTATCAATCTATCATATATGTGTTGTTTATGTTCTTGCATGCTCTCTGTTGCTAGTAGAGGCTATGGCCAAGTTGATACTTGTAACTCCAAGAGGGAGTATTTATGCTCGATAGTGGGTTCATGTCTCCATTGAATGCAGGACGAGTGACAGAAAGTTCTAAGGTTGTGGATGTGCTGTTGCTACTAGGGATAAAACATCGATGCTTTGTCTAAGGATATTTGTGTTGATTACATTACGCACCATACTTAATGCAATTGTCTGTTGTCTGCAACTTAATATTGGAAGGGTGCGGATGCTAACCTGAAGGTGGACTATTTAGGCATAGATGCATGCTGGATGGCGGTCTATGTTCTTTGTCGTAATTCCCTGATTAAATCTCATAGTAATCATCATGATATGTATTGAATCTTTATTTGTCAATTTCCCACCTGTAATTTGTTCACCCAGCATGCTATTTATCTTATTGGAGAGACACCACTAGTGAACTGTGGACCCCGGTCCATTCTTTTACATCTGAAATACAATCTACTGCAATATCTGTTCTTTGTTGTTCTTCGCAAGCAAACATTATTCTCCACACCATACGTTTAAAAAAATAATCCTTTGTTTTCAGCAAGCCGGTGAGATTGACAACCTCACTGTTAAGTTGGGGCAAAATATTTTGATTGTGTTGTGCAGGTTCCACGTTGGCGCCGGAATCACTGGTGTTGCGCCGCACTACACTCCTCCACCAACAACCTTCACGTGGCCTTCATCTCCTACTGGTTCGATAAACCTTGGTTTCTTACTGAAGGAAAACTTACTGCTGTGCTCATCATACCTTCCTCTTGGGGTTCCCAACGGACGTGTGCTGTACCGTCACAAGGAAGCTTCTACACGCTAGCACCGAGCATAAGCATCATCATATTCTTGAGACTACCTGTGCTATGATGATTGCTTCCTCTCTTCCGCCGCATTTCTGGGCAGAGGCTGTCGCTACGGTGACTTACCTCATTAACATTCAGCCTTCTGCTGCCCTTCAAGGTGGCATTCCTCTCGAGCGTCTTTCTGGTCACTCTCCCGACTACTCGACTCTTCGTTTATTTGGCTGCGTTTGCTATGTCCTTCTCCCTCCTCGCGAACGCACCAAGCTGATCGCTCAGTCTGTTGAGTGTGTTTTTCTCGGATACAGTGATGAGCATAAGGGCTATCGTTGTTGGGACCCTGTTGGTCTTCGGATACGCATCTCTCGTGACGTCACGTTTGATGAGACGCGTCCCTTCTATCCTCGCCCCACCTCGGGTACTTACCCGGTGGATGATATCTCTTTTCTTCTTTTTCCGGATGCACCCCTGCTGTTCCTTCTCCTCCTCCTAGTTCGGATGCGCCTCCTTCGGTTTCGGCGCCATCCTCTCCTCCGTCTAGTTCCCCTAGTACTCCCCGTTCTCCGGCTTCGGATCCTTCCGATGTTGTTCCTTCTTCCTCTTCTTCTGATGAGTCATCTTCTACCGATGAGCTCCCTCCTTCACGGCCTGTTCGTCAGCGTCGTCCTCTAGCCCGTTACTCTCCTAGTCAGTATGGTCTCTCTGTCGTTTCTGAGCCGACTTCTTATCGGGATGCCGAGCGTCATCCTGAATGACAGCTTGCCATGGCTGAGGAGATTGCTGCGCTTGAGTGCACTGGCACCTGGGATCTTGTTTCTCCCCCTTCTGGTGTTCGTCCTATCACGTGTAAGTGGGTCTATAAAATTAAGGCCCGCTCTGATGGATCTCTTGAGCGCTATAAAGCGCGTCTTGTGGCTCGTGGCTTTCAGCAGGAGCACGACCATGACTATGATGAGACTTTTGTCCCTGTGGCTCATATGACCACTGTGCGTACTCTTCTTGCTGTTGCTTCTGTTCGGCACTGGTCTGTGTCCCAGCTTGATGTTCAGAACGCTTTTCTTAATGGCGAGTTGAGTGAGAAGGTTTACATGCAACCTCCTCCTGGGTATTCTCTTCCCGATGGGATGGTTTGTCGTCTTCGCCGTTCTCTCTATGGTGTCAAACAGGCCCCTCGTGCCTGGTTTGAGCGTTTCGCCTCTGTCGTGACTGCTGCTGGTTTCTCTCCTAGTTTTCATGATCCAACACTTTTCGTTCACACTTCTTCTGTTGGATGCACTCTTCTTCGTCTTCTCTATGTTGATGATATGATCATTACTGGTGATGATCCTGAGTATATTGCCTTTGTCAAGGCTCGTCTTCGAGATCAGTTTCTTATGACTGATCTTGGTCCTCTTCGCTATTTTTTTGGCATTGAGGTTTTTTCCACTTCTGATGGCTTTTCTATCTCACAGGAAAAGTATATTCAGGATCTTCATGCCCGTGCTGCTCTTGGTGATGAGCGCACAGTTGATACTCCTATGGAGCTTAATGTTAAGCTTCGTCCTACTGATGGTGATCCTCTTCCTGATCCCACTCGTTATCGCCATCTTGTTGGGAGTCTTGTTTATCTTGCTGTCACTCGTCCTGATATTTCTTATCCTGTTCATATTCTGAGTCAGTTTATCTCAGCTCCTACCACTGTTCACTACAGTCATCTCCTCCGTGTTCTTCGTTATCTTCGTGGCACGATCACTCGTCGCCTTCACACTGCCCCAACCATACCGGTACGGACCTACGAGACATTGCCGAGACTCGTGTCGTCCAGCTTCGCCTCACAGTGCCTCGTGGCTGCCCATCACCACCTTGTTGCTCCTCCCGCCCGGCGGCCACGACCGCCACCGCGCTGACGAATCGCCATAAATAATCCACGTACATACATAATTATATACATACGTATGCGGCATACAATTTAGTTGGATCATACGGATTTTGTACCAGGCTACGTATACCCGTTTAGTATTAAACGAAGGGGTATCAAGCGATCTCAACAAGTTTTTAGATTTTTTTCGAAATGGGGAGTGTAACCCCGGCTTCTGCATCATGATGATGCACACGGCCTTTTATTAAGAAAGTAATATTTTAGTCTTACAATTCTCACAACTCAATCATCGCCTACAGTTGATACAAGAATCAACCAGCGAAACAAATAAAACATAGTAGCACTGCACATCACTGTAGCCTCCTAGTATGTCGCCAGCCAGCCTGGCACAAGATATCCTGAGCGACCGTCTGGAGCCGTATGCATCCAGTAGCCATGGCATCCCGCTGTCCCTGTGGCGAAAGGAGGGCCCAAAGCTGAACCCAGTGAGCCATCATATGAATAACCTGCAAGTAATGAAAGGATTGTTTGTTGTTAAAGATAATATCATTTCTTGCCCTCCAAATAGACCAACATAAAGCAGAGACCCCAATTCGGATAAAATCTTTAGATTGTCTATCTACTCCATTTAACCAATTTCCAAACATATTTGTAATATTGGTTGGAGGTGGAAGATCAAAAGTGAAATTAACCGTACGCCAAAGAAGTTTGGCTAAGGGGCATTCAATGAATATATGTTCGACGGTTTCCTGTGCACCACAAAAAACACACTTCATACACCCATTCCAATTCCGCTTAGCTAAGTTATCTTTAGTTAGGAGGACTTTGTTACTAAGAAACCACATGAAGATTTTTATTTTTAAAGGAACTTTAACTTTCCATAAGTATTTTCTCAAATATGGGGTGTGATCACTCATAAGATCCACATACATAGACTTTACTGAGAACTGACCATTGGTTGTCAAACCCCAAACAAAACGATCGTGTTCATTATTTAGATTTACCCTCATTAGTTTTTGGCATAACTGTAACCATAAAGTCCATTTATTTCCCAAAAGTGCCCTCCTGAAACTAATATTCAGCAGGGTTGGAGCTAACACATGAGCTACCGTTACATTTTTGTGACGCACAATATTATATAAAGAGGGGTATTGATTTGCTAAAGGGGTTTTTCCTAACCAAATATCTTCCCAAAAACGAGTGTTCATTCCATTTCCAATTTGAAAGAAACCTCTACTAAAAAACTCCTCCTTTACTCGCATTAGACCCTTCCAGAAAGATGAGTCTGTAGGTTTTGCCTGTACGACCGATAATGTTTTATGTCTTAAGTATTTATTATGTAGCAGCTCCTGCCATACCCCTTCCTCATTAAGCAACTTAAAGAGCCATTTACTCAATAAGCATTTGTTTTTGAGTTCGAGGACCTCAATACCTAAGCCACCTTGATCTTTAGGCCGACAGACAATATTCCATTTTGTAAGGCGATATTTTTTCTTATTTTCATCAGACTGCCAGCAAAATCTAGATTTATAGAAATCCAATCGTTTCCTTACCCCAACAGGTATCTCTAGAAAGGATAGCATGAACATAGGTAAACTAGTTAAGACTGAATTAATAAGAACCAATCTATCGCCATATGAAAGTAATTTTCCTTTCCAGCATCCCAGTTTGCTTTCAAACCGTGTCTCTACTGGATACCAGTCGTAATTTCTTAGTTTTCTGTAATGGATAGGAATACCTAAGTATCTAAAGGGAAGAGATCCAGCGTCACATCCAAAGATCTGCTTATATTGTTCCTCTTCCTCCTTTGCCTTGACAAAACAGAAAAGTTCACTTTTATGGAAATTAATTTTTAGTCCTGACAGTTCTTCAAAGATGCATAATATTAACTTCATGTTTACAGCTTTAAGGAGATCATGTTCCAAAAAAAGGATCGTATCGTCGGCATACTGTAATATAGAGATACCACCCTCAACAAGATGAGGTATGAGCCCTCCAACCTGACCATCATCTTTTGCTCTTTCAATTAAGATGGCAAGCATATCTACTACAATATTGAACAACATTGGGGATAAAGGGTCCCCTTGCCGTAGTCCTTTTTTTGTTTGAAAGTAGTGACCAATGTCATCATTCACCTTCACACCCACACTCCCTCCTTGTACAAATTGCTGAATTAAGCTACACCACTATGGGGCAAAGCTTTTCATTCTCAAAGTTTGTTGTAAAAAGGACCACTTAACTTTATCATATGCTTTCTCAAAATCGATCTTAAACAACACCCATCTAACTTCTTACTATGGAGCTCATGAATCGTCTCATGAAGAATGACTACTCCTTCTAAAATATTACGACCCGGCATGAAAGCAGATTGTGTCGGTCTAATGACCTTTGGGGCAATCCCCGTTATTCTATTTGTGCCAACCTTTGTAAAGATCTTGAAACACACATTTAATAAACAAATGGGTCGATATTGTTGTATCTGCACCGCATCATCTTTCTTGGGTAATAAAGTAATGACACCGAAATTGAGTTTGTATAGAGACAAATCTCCTATACTCAACTCATTAAAAAGTGCCATTAAGTCACACTTTATGACTTCCCAGAACTTTTGATAGAACTCCGCCGGAAAGCCATCAGGGCCTGGCGCTTTATTATGTTCCATCTGTGAGATTGCCTCAAAAACCTCCTCTTCAGTAAAAGGAGTTGTTAGGATCTCATTTTCATTTGATGAAATCTGCGGAATATCATGCACCACTCCTTCTCTTAAAGAAATTGTGGTCGGCTCTGGTGGTCCAAATAATTTTTTATAAAATTCTGTAATATACACCTTAAGGTTGTCCTCACCAACAATTGTCCCTTCTTGTTGTTCCAATTGAAATTTTTTCTTCTTTCGATGTTTACCATTTACAATCAAATGGAAATACCTCGTATTATTCCCCCCTTCTTGTATATGCTTCACTTTTGCGCGTTGAGCCCACTTTGATTCTTCATCCCTTCTTAATTTATTCAAACCATCGTTTGCTTTTTTAAGCTCTTCTCTTTCTTGCGGATTCAAAGGGTTTATTTCTGCTTTTATATCAAGATGATCAATAATACCTAAAAGTCTCTCTTTCTCCTTTTTGTATTTCCCACTTTGATTTTTTTCCCACCCTTTGAGGAACCTTCTAATATGCCTTAGTTTATTCAACCAAACATCTATTGGATTTATTCCTGTCAAAACCGAATTCCACTCCTTCTCTATCATCTGAAAAAAACCTTCTTGTTTCAACCAATGTAACTCAAATGAAAATTTTGATATATTCCCCAAATGTGCTTGAACCCCTGAGTCAATAAGAATCGGTGTGTGATCAGAATCCGCCCTTGTCAATGCACGAACAGTTACTAATTAAGGGAAATCTCTGTTCCCAAGAGATGGACGCTAGAACTCTATCTAACTTCTCATAAGTGGGTTCATCTCGACGACTCGCCCACGTAAATTGTCTCCCCGAAAGAGCAAGCTCCCTTAAGTTTAAATGTTCAATTATTGCATTAAACACAAAGGGCCATCGAGCTTTAAAATTATTATTATTCTTTTCTTCCCTCTTCCGAATAATATTGAAATCACCACCCACCAACAAGTTTTTAGATGAAGTTAAGATAGTTATACTCGACTCATTTCATTTTCAAGTCGATCTCAAATCGAATTATAAACAAGTTGACCTCGAGGCGCTCGTAAATGTCGAGCTTTTCTTGCACCCCTAGCCACCGATAGAGATCAAACGCACTGACACACGGCCATGGATCCAGGCCAGCCAGGGAGCAGCCAAGCAGGAGACAGCGGCGGTTTCCTCTCGCCGGCGATCGATCGAGCCTTGAAAAATACAATCCTGCGTGTGCAGTGCCACAACGGCGTCCGCCACGCGTTCCTTAGGTCATCCCTGCGGGGCGACGTATTTCAGACGCCCAAAAGTGGTCGCGAGCGTCCGTTTTTATCGCACTGTGGATATATTTTGTCTGTATATCCGTTTGCGTCCGGGTGTGCGTCCACCGGGACGATCCATTTTTAGATTTGCAACATATTTAAAAGCAAATATAGTAGTATATTTGATAGCATAGAAACTATAGAAAGTAAAATCTGAACTATTGGCTGCCTGACGGGCCGGCTCCGTCGTTGCGTCGCTCCCTCGCTTGCTTTTCCGCCGCCTCTCGTGCGGCCGCTATGCCTCGGTGCGCCACCGCGTCCTCTTGCAAGCTCTGCTCCAGCCTCGCGTTGGCGGCGTCGTCCTTGAGCGTCTCGAAGGACTCGACTATAGCTCTCTGCTCTGCTGCCCTCTCCTTCGGGGTAGGCACATCAGGGTCGTCGGAAAACCATGATATGTCGGAGTCCGAGTCCTCCGCGGCAGCGGCGGCCGCCACCCTGCGCTGCTCCAGCTCGGCGTCGACCGCCGCATGGGCCGGTCGCTCCTCCTCTACTTCCTTCTCCGCTCCAGCCAGGGCCGCGGCGTCCCTAACCTGATCGAGGAGGTCAGTGCTGTCGTTGGAGTCGAACTCCTCGTCGGAGATCGAGGCCGGGGGAGGTGGAGGCGCGGAAGCCTGGCCGCGGCCGGCGCTGCTCATGGTGGCTCCGGCGGTGTCTGAGCGGCAGCGGCGCTACGGTGGAGGTTGTGCGGCGGTTAGGGTTTAGTGGGGAGGAGATGAGATGCTCGCGCCCCTGTTTATATAGATCGGAGGCAGGGCGACGGCCGCGGCACGCGAGGCATCGCCATTACTTCCTGCGCAGAGGTAGGCGACGGCCGCGCGCCACGCGAGGCATCGCTATTTACGACAGGACAGCCATGGTGGGCGGTGGAACGCGCGGGAAAGTTCCCGCGCGCACCAAGGTTCCCGCGCGCGTGAAAAGGCCATTGGCGCGCGCTCGCGCCCAAGTTTCCCGCCAGGCCACCGGCTATAAAAGACGGCGGCAGTCTCACAGACCGCATCACACCCGCTCCGCCATCCTCTCCCCCTCCACCTTCTCCGGTGCCCTCTCCATCGCCATGCCGCGCACCCTGCAGGCCACGTGGGCCAAGCTCTCCCTCGCCGCCCGGGCCAGGTTCCCACGGACGGAGGAGGAGGAGCGCGCGGACTCGCGGTGGGTCGCCGACGACGAGGCGCTCCGCATCGCTGCCGAGGCGGCGGCGGCGAAGAAGGAAGGGGACGCGGAGATGGTGGAGGCGACCGCGGACGGCTGGCACGAGACCGCGGCCGGCTGGTACGAGGCCGCGGAGGAGGGGGCGGCCGCCGCGGTGGAGGAGCCCGTCGGCGGAGCGCGGCCGGCAAGAGCGCCTGCGCCGACGGAACGAGAACCACGAGGCCCAGGCCGCCGGCCGCGTCCGCCTGGAGGCGCACACCGCTGTGGAACGCGCCGCGCTGCAGGAGCTTGAGCTATGCGGGAAGCGGATGGTCCCACTGCAGGAGGCGGAGCGCGAGCGCGCCCGAGGCGCGCAGACGGAAAGGAGGAGGATGAAGGCCTCCGCCGCGCCACCCAGCTCGTAAGCTGGAGTGAAATCCTCACGCGTACAGACCGCCCGCGTCGAGTGAAATCCACGGCCCCGACGGCGAGCCGGCGAGGAGTCGCCGACGAGGCCGCCGGCCCCATACGTATTAGAATAGAAGTAGTAGGCTAGAAAAATATGTAATGGGTACTTTTTAATGAAAAATATATTTATGTCTATGACACGCGGGCCAAGGACAGACAAGGGGCGGACGCGAGCGGCCAGCCATCGGCGTCCGCGGCCACGCAAACTCGCCCCAGATTTGGACCGGGTTTGGGTCATCCCGTACGCCGCGGCCATCCATTTTAGGAATAGGTCCGCGCGCTGGACCGGATTTTTGTCCGGCTGGACCCATCCGTACGCGCAGCGCGGGATGCGTTGGAGATGCCCTAAGAGCATCCCCACTCGTTGGCGCTCCCCACGTCCAAATCCGGCAAAATTTTCGTCCGAATTGGAGGAAGATTTGGCGTGGGGAGGAGTAGTTTCCCAGTCGTGTGCTCCCCAAGCGGCGTTTCTCGGGGAAAAAGATGATGGCTCGGGGAATCCGGACGAAAAAGGAGACACGTGGGCGTGGGCGGTTGGTTTAGCTTCATCCGGAGTCCCCGGGAGACCCCCGGGAAACCGAGGATGGCATGGGGAGTCCGGACGAAAATAGGCTCAAATCCGAACCAAAACGAGGAACCGGGGGCCTGACTGGGCCGTTTTTCGCCGTCCGGATGAAAAAAAATGGCCGTGGGGGCTCTGTGGGGAGACGAGTGGAGATGCTCTAAGGATCCAACGGTGCTTGAGCAGAGGCAGCTCCTTTCCAAGTTGCAACCAGAAACCGAAGCAATGAAGCGGCCCCTCTTCCAGCAGCAGTCAGCGATCCTTACCGGGTTACAATCAAATTCCTCTATCCCCTTTCCGATATTTTCCATCGTTGATAGAAATTTCGATATTTAGACCAGAGTTTCCATTGATGGCAGGAACCTAGCAGTATAGGTATTTCTGGCCTGGCGGCAACCGCGGTACCCGCAAGTTTTGAGAGGAGACCAGCAGCTCTCTTCGCAGGCCTGCCAGATCGGCCTCGGCAAATCTCCCTCGACATGTTGGTGAGTTCTTCCTCCTGTTCCCTTTTCCGTTTTCCCTTTAGGTAGGTCCTCTTACAACATCACTGCAAAAAAATGATGGAATAATAAAAGTAGGAACCATGATCCGAATTTGTTGTAAAAATTTGTCCTTTTTGGTTGGGAAGTAACGAAATTGCGTCTTTCTCTTGGATAGAATAAAATTTCAAAACTGTGTTTTTCATCGGTAAGTATAGAAATCAAAATTGCATCCTTTCGTCGCTAAGCACAAAAATTGTAAAATCAAAATTGCATCTTTCTTCGGCGGGGAAGTCTATAAAAGTTCTATAATCAAAGTTGTGTCTTTCCGTGGAAAACTACAATTTTTTAACCTTTGTCTGTGGAAAATATTTAAATTATTCCTGTGGTGAGATGGTAAGAAATCAACTCTGATTTGTTTCCATATCAACTGTAGGACAATGAAGTTGACATGCTCAGCAAGTTGCCTGATGATGTTTTGCTCAACATTGTGGAGCGGCTTGATATCACTGAAGTAGCACGAACCGCCATCCTCTCCACACGTTGGAAGCAGATCCCTGCTATGCTCTCAAAAATTATCTTGACGGTTTGTTCTTTTGTGCCCAAAGATGGAAGGAGAAAATTAACCTCAGATGATATAGCTCGGGCCAATACCACCATGCTGAAAGCAACGAAGAGCATACTGGAAAGCAGGTCTGGAAGTCTATACACCATGGACCAAATATCCATGCGATTCTATTTGGGAGATGACTCCATGTTCTTTGCCCAGACTGTTGCCAACACCCTAGCAACACAAAAGGTTGCTTCTGTTGAGTTTACGATCTTTACGGAATTGGGTAAACACTGTACCTCTGATGACGCGCTCACTTATGGGAAGAAGTTCATGTCACTCTTTGATTCGTGTCCAAACGCATTTGGTGGTCTTACACACCTCCATCTGCAGAATTTGAGGTTAGGCGAATCATACTTCCCCAAATTTTTTGGTA
Organism: Lolium rigidum; assembly: GCF_022539505.1. NCBI lineage: Eukaryota > Viridiplantae > Streptophyta > Magnoliopsida > Poales > Poaceae > Lolium > Lolium rigidum. The sequence goes on from NC_061508.1 coordinate 357,714,419, forward strand.
CATGCAAGCAACTGGAGTTCCTCCACCTCTGGCGGTGTGACACGGGGCATCTGTCTTTGCTGGAAGTGCAGCACCCGCAAATCCGTGAACTAGTGATTTCCTCTAGCAGTCTTCAGAGGGTTGATCTGAAGTGGGTACCAAAGCTCACAGTAGTCAAATTTCAAGGGTTTCAATCTCCAGATGACCCCTTCATTTTGGGTTATGTCCCACTGCTCCAGACTGTGAGCATCATTAATACTGGTCTTTCTTGGCACAAGATGCTCAAGCTGAGTGAGTTGCTCCGTAAAACCGCCATAAGAAATCTGGATTTGAACTTCAGATCAGAAAAGGTTAGTGAAGGTCCTCAGTGGTGCCAGAATGATGTGTGTAGTCATTGTTTTTGGTTAAAATAATTCTGAATTATCCCCCTTGCAGATTTGGGTCAAACCTGAAGGCCGAAAGCAATTGTTGCCCGTGTTCCATAAACTAAGTCTTGTGAATTTGTTTAACATTTCTGAAGAATGCGACCTGTCTTGGACAATGTTCATACTCCAAGGTGCACCCATTCTTAAGAAACTATGCATCATGGTAAAATCTTGTACTGATTATTCATTTCTCATATTTATTGCATCTCATGTTGAATATGCAAAGCAAATTATCTCCTTTTCAAGTTCAAACTTTCCGTGACTAGTTAGGAGTTTTTGATATTATTGAATGCAGGTGCGGGATCATTTATGTGAAATGATAAAGGGGAAGCGGAGGTACATGTATGCATATAGCGAGGAGAAGGACAAAGGACTAGAGTGGGAACCATCTGCCCCTGATTTCAAGCACCATAATCTGGCTGAGCTCAGGATCTATGGGTTTCAGGCAGAAGAAAAATTCGTGAGGTATGCCAGAAATGTTATGGAGGCAGCAGTGAACCTGGAGGCCGTATACCTGCATGAGAATCCAGGGTGTGAGAAGTGCAAGCCCTGTCTTCCAAATGAGTGGACGCTGATGGAGACATTGTTGATTAGAGACAAAATCAACAAGGGGATCTGCTCAAATGTTGGGATTCACTTCCCGAGTCGAGGGCGAAAATATTAGTATACAAAATAACGCTCTCGCGCTGCAAAGCATGTATTGATTAGTTGTCGCCGATGAACCTTTTCAGTTATGTTTATTTTTAGATGGTAGTGAGTTGTAACATTTCTGTCGAGTATTTTGGCGTTGTTTGTTTTCGTTGTGAAATGGATTGTATCACTGCCGACATAGCGTGTTAGCCAAAATAGCAGTTCCAGGATCATTCTTTTAACCAGACGTCCCACCCAAAAATCTGGAAACCAGATCTTGGCAGAAGACAGGGGTACCAGTACCACATTCGAACCACATTTTGTTACCATATATTCGGGCTGAAGCAGTGGCGCAGGCAGCTCCTGATGGTAATTTAACCCCTACAGGGATTGGGTTAAAACATTCTTTGATGCAATATTAGATTGGACTAGGAAAAATGTTCGTTGCAACGGGAAAAAAGACAACAACACGGGAGCTTTATTGGGTGACTAGTAGGGAAGCAGATTTGGTGCACGTGAGCACCAATTTTAAAAATATGCATTCGCGTTTCAAAAAATTATCACATTTATTCCATGTACATACACATGTCCTGAATACTCGTGCGAAGTTTAGGTAGAAATTGCATTGCATTTTGAGCTACAGAAAAAACAAGAAGGTTCGGTAGAAATTGCATTGCATTTTGAGCTACAGAAAAAACAAATTTATGGCTACGTATAGGACCATATATTTGTCAGAAATTTGTATTTTCTGCATGGCTCAAAATAAAATATATTTTCCTCCAAAAAACTTACCATATTTTTGAAATTTTTATATGTATGTGGATATTTAATTTCATTTTTTTGGAATACGAAAAGTATGTTTTTAAAAAATCAGGAGCACTGGTGGTCATGTGTAAAAACACACCTCAGACTAGTAGTTGTTAGAACTAGCAGGGAATGGCGCGGCGGCACGCCGCGCACTCAAGTCAAAGAATGAAGCACATTTTTTTTTTGAACAGAGGGGGACGCCGGAGGCGTCAAATTTCATTCAACTCATAAACAGTTTACAGCATGTAATACAGTTCCTTGTAGCATGAGATTTTGAATAGCTAGAGCTACAGGACATCTTCCTAAAGCATGAGTTGAATTAGAACAACTGTAGATATGCATGGACTGAGATTGCCTAATTGCCTGTTTTGCACAATCATGAGCAACACCGTTGAGATTTCTCTTGACATGATAAATCTTTGGTTGGAGCTCCCTTGATGCCATCTTGTAATGTGCTATCTGTTCCCTAAGTTCCCATGGGACCTGAGCGTCTGTGATTTTTGGTGATGCAGCTGCTCTTGCTAGAGTCAGGTTGTCAGTGAAGAAAGTGACCTGATGAGTTTGAAGCTGTTCTGCAATTCAAGCCGCTAGGAGAAGGGCCGATGCCTCTGCATGCAACGATGATGGAGCTTTTGTAGTCGAAGCCTGAATCATAATTGTTGCTACATTCTGGCCTTGTTGGATTTGTCCATAAACTCCAATACCTGTAGAGATTCTTCCTTGTGAACCTGGGGCTTTTTTTGTTTTCCATGCTGCGTCCGCAAAAAACTTGCTTCCCTGTATGGCAAGATCAGACCTGATCGTTTCTCCTTGCTTGAAAGTCTCCTCTTGCTGTTGGCCTTCTCTTTTCTTCCATCTACTCATCGAGTTTTGCATCATATCTTCCGATGAGGGGAGTCCACAGTCGGATCAAGGAGTGTGCTCAGACATGAAAACATCATGATATTAATACTGTTAAAAGATCTTATTACAGAAACAGAACACAGTGAACCATCGACTGTTAAACAAGAGCAGGACATATACGGGAATTATGACACAAAACACATAGTAGACTACTATGCCAGGGGAGTGCAGTTATTTTTCCCTCTAGTGCTATCTCCGGAAGCAAGGATGATGTTGTCCATGTATTTGTCCATGGATTGATGGATTGAATGTCTACTTCTTTGCGTGTCGATGGCTTGCCTTGTTCGTCACTTGATCTAACATCAGATCAGTCATGGTCTTCTTTGCGGATCTTTGTTTGCTGACAAAAAAAAGATAAAACAGTATGGTTTCAAAAGAACAGATGCAAGCGTTATGTACAAAGACCTCAGTAGACAAAAGCTGATATACATTGACCTAATCATTGTTTTAATCCAACTAATAATTAACAAACACCCAAGCAGGCCACACATACGACTTCAACATAGCTTCCTGGAAACAAACCATTGTTTTTTTAGAATGGATGATATCTAAAAGGCAAAACCATAAAAGGTCTGGGAATTTCCAAGGCACCAGGGTTTATAAATTTCGTAAGAATCATTTTTCGGTGCCCCTTCCAGTTTGCATGCCCCTAACATTGAGTGCTTAATTGGTAGCTCGCATTCATGCATAATCTTTGTGAACATATGAAAAATAGAGAATTTTATGTGCGACTTAGCCAATGCTGCACAACCAGGGGAGTTGGTGGTCCGAGTAAGCCAAACTTCACAAGTTGGCGTATGATGTTAAGTTTTACGTGATATAACAACGGTGAAAAGATATGCCTGACTAATATTTGTGGTTGTATATTCCCTAAATATCGTTTCTTGTGAAGCCAGTAATCCCAACGTTGTTAGCATTTAGTACTTCAAGCCAGGGCAATAAGCGATGCTAAATTCATAAACCTTCCTCGGATTCGAATGTAAATATTACTACCATGAGTGAAAAATTATATAACTATACTAAGCAGAGCTCCTTTGTAGGGCAGAGGAAGACAAAAATATAATCCTAAATAAAATATGCAAATACTTTCCCGTGGGTTTCCTTTCCAGCATCAATGACCCATACCTATGCTTATGTAGTCCCAACGCAGAAATGACTTCTACCAATTTTCTCTTTTAGCTCCATGTACTGTAGAGAATACATTACAACAATGCAACAATGCTTTAAGCTCTTGGTGCTTCTGATAGGACAATATCTAGTTTATCAACATCATGACTTGGAACTGAAGCAAGAAATTTACTGATTAAACATGATTCAGAGATACAAACCTGTCATACTTCTCAACCCTCCTGTGATGTTATTGAAAGAAAATTAAACTGTGGGAGCTCGCCTTCCCGAGGCGACCCAACCCGCCACCCCGTGCTTCTTTTGCCGAGTGCTGGGATGGCCTCCCCGGGGATTCCTCCAGCTCGGGCCAAAAAATCTCACAATTTCGAAAGGCACTAACTCACCTAGACGGGCACGCACTCGATTTTCCTCGCCAGGCTGATGGTGGCACGGTCACAGATGATCTCAACCTCCCTGGGAAGGTACATGGCAGTATTGTCCTATACTTTCACAAAATAATACATTGCATCAACTGGGAAATGAAACAAAATATGACCCCTCCAAAGAAGATACAAAACATGACATTGCATTTATATTGACCAACACTTAATGCCAATATCAACAGTGTTACACCTTCAACAACAAGTTAAGGTCTTAAGGCCAACTCCTTTGTTTCCACATATATATGAACAACAGTGCAAAGGCTTATGTTAAGTTCAAGACATACATTTTGGGATCCACGATTACTTCATCAAACAATATGAAACGACAACAGAAATAGTACAGGAAAAACCATTGAACCACTTCGAACATAAACATAAAGATTGATTCGAGGATTACATTACCAATTATTGAGCTCATGTTTTGCTACTCATATCCATTTAAGTGCGCCCAAATAGAACTTCCAACCTGCCTGAGAATGAGCCAGGAATTTAGTTGTACGTTCTCAAAAAAAAGGGCAGTATGCACCAAGAATAGTGTAGCACTGCAACATGAGAAAAGCAGAGAGAGAACTACCTTTTATTGTTTTCCATGCTTTGAACAATGGAGGTTGCATCAAAACAGAGAACAAAAAATCCTTCAGACACAGAACCAAACACAAACTGCAAGTTGGGAAGCACTTCCACTGGAAAGATGCCAGAAAAATATACATAGAAACAAAGAACCAATAATATGCTATCTTCAATTTTACAATAGGTATACTGCAGAATCTCCTCTCGTGATCATGCAATTTCTATCTTCTTCTCATTTTTATTCTCTCTGAAGATCTATGTAAACCTTGTAGTGACGATCATTTGTTTCCAAGCGAGAAAACATACATCGGATTGCTACCGTAAAAGAGTAAGGTCTAGCAATATGCAAAACATATCTTGTTATGTTCTACATTAGCTTAACAGACATTGGATTATCATCTTAGTCCAAAGACAATATATAGAGCCACACAAATTTAGAGAAAAGCAACAATAAACTTTAATAATTCAGTTTCGCCCAGTTCATACCACAAACCTCATTTTCATTAGAATATTAGATGAAAATTTGTAGACTGGACCACCTTATAGAAAATATGTGCTAAGGCATTATTTTTGCGTCCCTATTTCATTGCTTTTCCAAAACATACAATCAGGTATGGTTGAAAAGTAATAATACGATTGGCTGATATCCGTAACAGCCATTGTAGTGTACAGTAGGTAATTCATCTTAACACAAAGTTAACGCCAATGATGAAAGTTCCTTGATGCATTCATCTTAACACAAAGCTGTGGAAAATGGGCTGGTAAGAAGCTAGTGCTGCTGGCATACAACTATGTTTCTAAGCGCTTAATGATGGTTAAAGGATCTGAAAGAAATTGAATATATGTTTCCTGGACACCAATGTACACCATAAATACAATCTATTTCCTAAATACAAAATTATCAACAACATTTACTCTTTGATTATAAAAGTTATTCAGCGGTATCAACAGAGAGCTGCAATCAGTTCTGACAACATTGTATATAAAAAATACAAATAGGTCTCTATATGTGAAATTGAATCATCGAAGGCATAAATAGACATTAAGCAATGAAATCATTGACAACACCCTGAAATTCTCACAAATATGTCTCCAGTATCCCAGGTATCAACTATAGTGCATCTAGACTGTACATATTGTCATGTGACTAAAGAGGGGCCGGTGGAGACACAAAATGATGGAGCAATGTAATGTTGGGCTTCTGCAGTTTGAACCGAAGAGGCACTACTATATTAACTTTGAGTTTTCCTTGGAAAGAACTATACACCTATGAAAGATTTAGTGAAAAACTGACAACTAAAACAAAAAATGCAAGTAAGTACAAAATAATGTATTGATAGTACTTACCAGTTATAAAAAGTAGACCATCCTGTAAATCTATCTAGATGATGACATGCCATTACGATGTGGATATTTCTATTTATACATCAGGGAATTATATATAAAAAACAAACCAGCTTCAGTCACAATAGGAATCCGTTTAGTGAGATAGGGCATGAACATCCATGAATAGAAGGGTACATGCTACAATTCTTTATGTGGAACACTCAATTAGACCTACCGAGAATAACTCTTTAAAAATCAATAAAATCTACAGGCGGATGTTCAGAGAAATGGGCACCATCTACATTTGAAAAGATCACCACTCTGACTTAATTATGATGGTATACCTGCTCAGTTTAAAAACCCTCCAGTATTTGAACTCAATGAAGGAGTTACAGAACATACTTTCACCATCGATGTCGTGCGTATCACTGAGTAATCGATATCTCAAACATATAGTTATGCTCAGGTCCAATCCAATGTTCTGAAAACATAAGAACTCAGTGCGGGCATAGTGGATAATATTTTACTTGATCTCAATAATTCATTAAGTCTAATGCAAGGATGAGGCAAGGCTGCATTGCGCACTGAACTTACCGGGGCTCATGGAGGAGAGGGTGGCAGTGCCGGTGTCAGTGAAGTCACAAGTGCGCTCGAGGATTGAGGGGTGCTTCCATCTCCATGAACTTTGAGCATCAGACTCTAGATCATTGGGGGAAACCTTGAGCAAAGCAACAGGAGTAATTTTAAGATAAAAATCATGGCGCATAAGATGAACTGAAAAAGTAAGATAGAAATTTGCCTTAACATGAGGGGCCGTTTGGAACTCAGGTTGCACAATCATCTAAAGCCAACTAATCTATAAAATAGCTGGAGTATAGATAGTAGGTACACGATTATACACTTGGTGCTCACCTTAGTCTTATCTGCCGTCACATGGTGAGCCTCCCATACAACTGCCATTAACCGGACTTGTTAAATTGGATAAGTCGTTCAGACCTCAAGCCAAGGATCCCCTAGGTAAATCCCAGGCCAAGGCCGGCGAGCTGGTGGCCTCTGGCACCGCTACCGCTCTTGTTTCCGACACTGTCTCCGCTGCTGGACACAACGGCCTGTGCTTTCATCAGCAAGCACTCCATCAGGGCCGACCTACCTGCTGGCCAAAAACGGGACCAAAAAAATTTATCAACCCAGCGAATCAACCCCAAATCACAACAACAAATCGACCCGAGAGGTGATCCCCACAGATCTAGTGAGGAATTCGAAATTCGAACATGGCAAGAGGAAAGAATCGCACCTATTGAAAGAATATAACAGCGAGGAAAACTGCTGTGAGTGTTCAGCTCACAGCCGATGGAGATCTTGGACGTTTCTGCACTGGCCGCTCCCGCGGAATCGAGCACGCGCCGGCGGAGGTCGAGGTCGAGGTCGTCGTGTGCGCCCGTCTGCGCACCATCACTGCCGGGAACGTACGACGTGCCAGCGACCAAGCGCAGGGCGGGGTTAGTGTTTCGCAGACGCGCGTAGAGCTGTGGCCGAGCTGCACAGTGACGGGGAATTGAAAGAGGAGTAGGAGGCGGCGGCTCGAACGTGGCCAGGAAGGGGAGAGGTGGGGATTGAGAGGTGGGAGGCTCGGGACCAACGAAGGCTTAGAGCATCCCCACTCGTTGGTGCTCCCCACGCCCAAATCCGGCGAAATTTTCGTCCGGATTGGATCAATTTTTGGCATGAGAGGCAGTATATTTCCAGTCATGTGCTCCCCAAGCGGCGTTTCTCGGGGAAAAAGAGGATGGCCCGGGGAGTCCGGACGAAAGAGGAGACACGTGGGCGTGGGCGGTTGGTTTTGCTCCATCCGGAGTCCCCATGCGCTCCCCGGGGGGCCGGGGATGGCGTGGGATCGCCGGATGAATTTAGGCCCAAATCCGGACGAAATCGAGGAACCGGGGGCGCGACTGGGCCGGATTTCGCCGTCCGGATGTAAAAAACGGCTCGTGGGGCTTCTCGGGGAGACTAGTGGAGATGCTCTTAGGGCATCTCCAACCATGCCACCCAAACACAGATGCCCTCGGCCGTTCGTTTTGGGCCGTTTAGATGGCCACGCGGGCATCCGAACAGCGACCCGCGTCCGCGTGTCCGGTTGGGTCGCACGTTGCGCCCAACACGCGAACGCAGCGTAAATGTAACAAAATAAAAGGAAAAGGAAAAAGGAAAATAACAAAAAAGTAAATTTAAACTAGTGGTTCATTAAACTTAGCCCTATTTTGGGCAATTTTTACACAAAAGAAAGCTCTATATGGGCTTTAAACTATAAAAATAAAAACCTAGCCAGGGTTTGGGAGCACGGTGGCCGCCGGCAGTACTACTCCCAGTAGTACTCGTCGTCATCGCCGTCGATGAGGACGATGCCCCCCGGCGGCGAGGCGCTGTTCCGGCTGGACACGCCGGAGGGTGCCGGGGACTCCGGCCAGGGCGACCACTGCGCCCTTTCCCAGGCGGAGTGCGGGTCCGGAGGGCTCGCTGGCCTGCGCGGTTGTGCCCTCCGCGCGGACTCGTTCCGGAGCTGCTCCGCCGCTGCGGCCTGCAGCTCCGCCTCCTGCCGGAGCGCGGCCCGGCGCTCCTCCTCCTCCCGGAGCGCCGCCTGGCGTGTGGCCTCCTCCTCCCGGCGAGCCATCTCGAGGAAGGCCCACGCCTCCGCCTGGGCGTCCTCCTGGGCCTTCCTGGCCAGCTCCTCCAGCGCGGAGGCGCGCAGCGTCTCGGCGAGGTGCGGCCTGATGTCTACGAGTGCTTCTATTCTTGTAGACAGTGTTGGGCCTCCAAGAGCAGAGGTTTGTAGAACAGCAGCAAGTTTCCCTTAAGTGAATCACCCAAGGTTTATCGAAGAGGTCAAAGATAGTCCTCTCAAGCAACCCTGCAATTAAGATACAAGAAGTCTCTTGTGTCCCCAACACACCTAATACACTTGTCAGATGTATAGGCGCACTAGTTCGGCGAAGAGATAGTAAAACACAAGTGGTATAGATGAATATGAGTGGTAATAACAATCTGAAATAAATATGGCAGCGAGTAAACATGCAGTAGAACAGTAAGTAAGCGGTGTTTGCAGTATTGGAAACAAGGCCTAGGGATCATACTTTCACTAGTGAACACTCTCAACATTGATCACATAATAAATAAATAACTTCTCCTCACTTGTGCTACATATACTCTTGTTTGATAACAAACACCATTCATTGTGTAGGGCTACAAGAGCTCCCTCAAGCCGGAGTTAACAAGCGCCACAACATTCAACATTCATATTTAAGTAACCTTTGAGCATAATAGATCTTTGCAAAATAAACCGAGAACTAACATAGCATACACACTTTCACCATTACACTATGAAAGGGGGAATATATCACATCAATACTATCATAGTGATAATTAACTCCATAACCTATAAGAGATTATGATCATAACCTACGACAAGAACTACACGGTGCACACACTGTCGCCTTTACACCATGCAGGAGGAATAGACTACTTTAATAACATCACATGAGTAGCACATAGACTAGTAGCGATACAAAGCTCATCATATGGATCTCAACTATGCAAAGCAATTCATGAGATCATTGTATTGGAGTACAGAGAGAGAGATTAACCACATAGCTACCGGTACAGCCCTTAGCCTCGGGGGAGAAATACTCCCTCCTCATCATGGGAGACAGCGATGGCGATGAAGATGGCGGTGGTGTCAATGGAGATGACTCCGGGGCAATTCCCCATCCCGGCAGGGTGCCGGAACAGAGACTTCTGTCCCCCGAATTGGAGTTTCGCGATGGCGGCGGCGTCCCTGGAGTCTTTCTGGAATTTCGTCAATCGGTGTCGGGTTTTTTAGGTCGCGAGGGACTTTATAGGCGAAGAGGCGGCGTCGGAGGGGCACCAGGGCGCCCTCCCCATAGGCCGGCGCGGCCAGGGGCCTGCCCGCGCGGCCCTATGGTGTGGGGGCCCTAGGCCTCCTCTCCATCTCCCCTTCGGTGTTCTGGTCCGTCTCGGTGAATTAAGATGTTTGGTCTTTGTTTCGTCGAATTCCGAGAATATTGCCCGAACAGCCTTTCTGGAACCAAAAACAGCAGAAAACAGGAACTGGCACTTCGGCATCTTGTTAATAGGTTAGTTCCGGAAAATGCATCAAAACGATATAAAGTGTGAACAAAACATGTAAGTATTGTCATAAAACTAGCATGGAACATCAGAAATTATAGATACGTTTGAGATGTATCAAGCATCCCCAAGCTTAGTTCCTACTCGCCCTCGAGTAGGTAAACGATAACAACAATCATTTCTAAAGTGACATGCTACCAACATAACCTTGATCAACATTATTGTAAAGCATATGAAGTGAATGGAGTGATTCAAAGCAAAAGATTGCTAACAAAGAGATAATGACTAAACAAATGAATCATATAGCAAAACTTTTCATGAATAGTACTTTCAAGACAAGTGTCAACAAGACTTACATAAGAGCTAACTCATACAGCAATAGATTCAAAGTAGAATGCATTGAAGCAACACAAAGGATGATTAAGTTTCAACAGTTGCTTTCAACTTGTAACATGTATATCTCATGGATATTTGTCAACATAGAATAATATAACAAGTGCAATAAGTAAACATGTAAGAATCAATGCACACAGTTAACACAAGTGTTTGCTTCTAAGATAGAAAGAAGTAGGTAGACTGACTCAACATAAAGTAAAAGAATGGCCCTGCGCAGAGGGAAGCATGGATTACTATTTTTGTGCTAGAGCTTTTATTTTGAAAACATAGAAACAATTTTGTCAACGGTAGTAATAATTCATATGTGCTATGCATAATACTTCCTACAAGTTGCAAGTCTCATGCATAGAGTACTAATAGTGCTCGCACCTTGTCCTAATCAGCTCGGATAACACGGATTATCATTGCATGAAATATGTTTCAACCAAGTGTCACAAAGGGATACCTCTATGCCGCCTGTACAAAGGTCCTAGGAGATCAATTGCATTTGATTTCTCGTTTTTAACAGATCTCAACTTAGGACATCCATACCGGGACAACATAGACAACAGATAATGGACTCCTCTTTTAATGCTTAAGCATTCAACAACAGATAATATTCTCATAAGAGATTGAGGTTGTATGTCCAAACTGAAACTTCCACCATGATACATGGCTTTGGTTAGCGGCCCAATGTTATTCTCTAACACATGCATACTCAAACCATTTGATCATGAAATCACACTTACTTCAGACAAGACGAACATGCATAGCACCTCACATGATATCCAACAAATGTAAAAAGTTGATGGCGTCCCCAGAAACATGGTTACCGCTCAACAAGCAACTTATAAGAACTAAGACACATAACTACATATTCATCACCACACTAGTTTTTAAGCTATTTGTCCCATGAGCTATATATTGCAAAGATAAAAGAATAAAATTTTAAAGGTAGCACTCAAGTAATTTACTTTTGAATGGCAGAAAAATACCACATAGTAGGTAGATATGGTGGACACAAATGGCATGGGTTTTGGCTCAAGGTGTTTGGATGCACGAGAAGCATTTCCTCTCAGTATAAGGTTTAGGCTAGCAGGGTTGTTTGAAGCAAACACAAGTATGAACAGGTACAGCAAAACTTACACAAGAACATATTGCAAGCATTATAAGACTCTACACTGTCTTCCTTGTTGTTCAAACACTTTACCAGAAAATATCTAGACTTAGAGAGACCAATCATGCAAACCAAATTTAACAAGCTCTACGGTAGTTCTCCACTAATAGATTAAACTACATGATGCAAGAGCTTAAACATGATCTAATGAGAGCTCAAAACAATTGCCAACTTTCAAGTTATTCCAAACCATATGAAGCATTTTCTGATTCCAACAAAATAACAACCAACGAAGCAATTTCAGCCTTCGCCATGAACATTAAAGCACAACTAAGAACGATAGTGTTCCATATGAAAAAGCGGAGCGTGTCTCTCTCCCACATGAGCATGAATTTATTCAGATAATGAAAATAACAAAACAAAAATAAAAGCACACAGACGCTCCAAGTAAAGAACATAAGATGTGACGGAATAAAAATATAGTTTCACTAGAAGTGACCTGATAAGTTGTCGATGAAGAAGGGGATGCCTTGGGCATCCCCAAGCTTAGATGCTTGAGTCTTCTTAAAATATGCAGGGATGAACCACGGGGCATCCCCAAGCTTAGACCTTTCACTCTTCTTGATCATAGTATATCATCCTCTTCTTTTGACCCTTGAAAACTTCCTCCACACCAAACTTAAAGCAAACTCATTAGAGGGTTAGTGCATAATAAAAAATTCACATGTTTAGAGGTGACACAATCATTCTTAACACTTCTGGACATTGCACAAAGCTTCTGAAAGTTAATGGAACAAAGAAACTCATTCAACATAGCAAAAGCGGCAATGCGAAATAAAAGGCAGAATCTGTCAAAACAGAACAGTCCGTAAAGACGAATTTTGCAGAGGCACTTAACTTGCTCAAACGGAAAAACTCAAAACTAATGAAAGTTGCGTACATATCTGAGGATCACGCACGTAAATTGTCAGATTTTTCTGAGTTATCTACAGAGAGTTCTGCGCAAATTCGTGACAGACAACAAATCTTTTTTTGCGCAGTAATCCAAATCTAGTATCAACCTTACCATAGAGACTTTACTTGAAACAAAAACATGATAAGGAGAGGTTTCTACAGTAGTAAAAACTTCCAAGACACAACAAAACAGTAGCAAAATAAAACATGGGTTATCTCCCAAGAAGTTCTTTCTTTATAGCCATTAAGATGGGCTCAGTAATTTCAATGATACTCTCGCAAGAATTAAGAGTTGAAGCAAAAGAGAGCATCAAGAAGCAAATTCAAAACTCATTTAAGCCTAACCCACTTCCTATGAGAAGGAATCTTGTACACAAATAAATTCATGAAGAACAAAGTGGCAAGCATAGAAAGCAACACAAGTGCAATTTCAAGATTCTCAACATAGAGAGGGGAAACTTAATATTATTAAGATGCATATAACCATGTTTCCCTCTCTCATAATAACTTTCAGTAGCATCATGAACAAACTCAACAATATAACTATCACATAAAACATTCTTGTCATGAGCTACATGCATAAAATTATGGGATTTCTATTTTCGTGCCCTCAGGTCCTTAGTTGTACTCAGTTTTCCCCAGCTCCTTAGTTTTTCCTCAGTTTTACCCAAACGTTTGTCTGAAACCCGCAGAAGCAGCTCAGACGACAGGATTCCTGTTTAGTTGACCGCTCTGTCACGTGTGGGGCCGCGTCGTGTGGGGCCGCGTCGTGTGGGCCCGCGTCGCGTGGGGCTGGTAGAAAGGGACCACGTGGGACAGGACGAGAAGCGTTTGGTTGCACGTGAGCAGGAGCTGGGTTCTGTCTCTCTCGGCCCAAAATTGGCATTATTAAGTGCACCTTTTTCCCTCTTTCTCTCTCGTCCTTTTCACCAAATTAGTATAAAATGTAGAGAAGCTTGCATTTCTGACTTTCTTCAATTATTTGTGCCTTTTGGCCCTCGTTGTTTGCCCAATATGGCAGCAAATCTAGTACTCCCTCCGGTCCATATGTATGTAGTTAAATCTAGAAGCAAATCTCCAGGATAATGTACGATAAATTCACAGGTCATAGTAAATCAAGAAAACTAAGTACGGCCAACAAAATATAGTAGACTAGGGATAGATAATCCCTAGATAATATGGATAGATAATAGGCTGCATACACAGCAGCCAACATAGTAACGAGGTTCTTCACAGACACCATCATACTAACATAACAACAAGGGATCCCTAGCTAACAACAAAGGGATCCCAACAACAAACTAGGAGGCAGCAGCAGCAAGACTACGTCCGGGACTCCGCCTACCCCATCCGGCTCTGCCTCCACTTGTTGCTCTTGCTCCCCTTGGGAGCCTTGGGCTTGAGCGGAGGCATGCGCCCGGCGGAGATCTCCACCCGCTGCAAGCTGCGAAGGTGCATGCCGAGCGCCCTGTGCTTGGCGCGGAAGGAGTGGACGTTCACCGTCGTGCCGACGTTGGGGAAGGTGTTGCTGATGTTCTCAGCATGCGTGACGAGGCAGTTGAAGTCCGTGGCGCCGAGTCTCCTGGTGCGAAGGGGCACTCGTACACCTTCTTGGCGAAGTAGGAGATGTACTCGGCCGACCTGCAGCCTCCGCAGGCACTTGGCGAGTCTTGACGTCCTCCTCCTCTTCGTCGCTGCCGCCGTCGCTGCCAGACATCCGATCCATATCAAACAGAAACTAGTGAATGAGTTGCAACGATGACTAACGTACATGATAACAAAGTTAAGAAAAACGAGTCGGACTCGGTTAGAGTGGACATGATTATATATCTACGGGGAAGGTGTTAGCGAACTAAAGCTCATGCACAACGTGATTTGTACACGGCAATGGTTCGCTGAACCTTCCTCGTAAAAATTTGTGCCCAACCATTCATCATAGGCAAAGAAACAGATTCTAGATCTGAACTAGATCTGAACTTGAACACATTCGAGATTATTTGCAAAATTAAACGGTTGATATCTTTTGATTAGTGCATAAAATAACTGATTGAGATCCCATGATTACTTGCATAAATTAACTGATTGAGATCCAATATTACTTGCATAAATTAACCGAACAACCGAACCCCAAATCTTAAACGAAATCAAGAAGTGATCAAAACAAAATGGAATAAAATCGGCGCAAATATTAGCCCAATACTCATCCATCTACAGATCCATCTACACCAGCAAAAATAGGGTTCAAAAAGGAATGGGGAACAAAAAAGGAAGCAAACCGTAGTTACCTCGTTCCATGGGTCCTCTAGGGAGGTGTCGTAGGGGTTCGGGGGCGGGACGTACGGCACGGGGTCGTAGGGGTCCCATCCCGCCGGGATCTGACTGCCACCGGCGGCAGCAGCCTCCGATGCACTGGCGACGGCGGCGACGGCGGCGGCGGCGGCGTCGTCCGTAGAGGGGACGGCGCCGAAGATGGAGGCGTCGCGCTTCGAGTCAACCTCGACGATGGGATTGGCATTCTCCTTGTCCATCTCTCCGGCGGAGGAAGAGGAAGAGGGAGAGGGAGAGGGTTTTTTGCTTTGGAGAAGATGATGGGACGTGAGAGAGTTGGCGATGCGTGAGCGAGTGAGAGTGACAGAGAGAGTGCGAGGAGGCGTCTATAAAGGCGAGGGGTGGTTAATGCGACCCGCGTCCTACGCGTGCACGGGTGCACGTCCGCACGTCTTGGACTTCGCAACGCGACACGCGTCCATGATTGCACGTCTCGACTTCTCCACCGCGACCCGCGTCTACGCGTCAACAATTGAACGTGTCCTCGAGTCTAACCCCGGAAATTTAGATATACTCAGGTATACCCTCGAGTCTTATACTAGCATTTTTTGTGTGCTCAATTTTCCCCTCGAGTGCTAATACTTGGTTAGTGCAATATACTCAGTTTTACCCTCAAGTGGCTAGTCAACGAGAGAGTCAACAAATGGGATTAACTAGTTAAATGAGTCATTTAATGTGCAAAAAAATCCGAAAAAGAGTGGCACTTACTCATGGAGTCTTTACCACAAATTGCCACTTCTCAAATCATAGATAAATCATAGATAAATCAAGTTTTACCACAAATTGCCACTTCTCAAATCACCTAGTAGCTATGAAGGTGCATGGTTTTCCACAATAAGCCCTTCCCAAAACAGCTTCCCCCAAATCATACTTTGTCTAAATGAGGCCACAATTCTCACACCGATGTATATTGGTATTGCAAATAGTTTGAGGTAGGCCAAGATGGGTTTCATTGTACAAAACACGCATTTTCCATTTTTTAAATCTCATATTTGAATCCCTTAGTCTATTTACTACTCGGGTGCCCTTGGTTTCTTGATAGTACTCGGTTTTGCCCTCTCTCTTCACAAATTCTCGCGAGACGTGCATCATCGCCCTGATTGGTCTAGCCCATGTCACGCGGATCGTGCCCGCCGACCGTTGATCGTATGATATAGGGAACGGGCAGGATAACCCCTCTCTCTCTCTCTCTGTTGGCGGTTAATTAGCTTCCACCCTCTAAGTATGCTGAAGGGCGGTTTTCTGTATTATTTTTCACGCGCTAAAAAGTATAAACTATTTTAGGCGTTACTTTTCACGCAAAAAAATGATAAACCATCAACAATTTGTTGTAGCCATTACTTTTCACGCAAAAAAATGATAAACCATCACCGATTTGTTGTTGCCATTACTTTTCATGCAAAAAAAATGATAAACCATCAACAATTTGTTGTAGCCATTACTTTTCACGCAAAAAAATGATAAACCATCACCGATTTGTTGTTGCCATTACTTTTCACGCAAAAAATGATAAACCATCAATAATTTGTTGTAGCCATTACTTTTCACGCAAAAAAATATGATAAACCATAACCGATTTGTTGTAGCCATTACTTTTCACGCAAAAAAAATGATAAACCATCACCTAATTTGTTACAAAAGCTGGTTTCAGTGAGACCTAACCAAGTTTGGCATACATGATGGCATACCTATAACAACAAGGAATATCTAAAAGGGAAAGTTTCAGAAAATTTGAAATTTAGGGTGAAAATGATGCCATACATGATGCTGTTTTTCGAGGTTTTGACCTGAAAATCAATTGGGTATTATAAAGGGAAATAAAAGGTTCGAAAAATGTAAAAACGAAACAATCTATCTATCTATGTATAGAAGATCAGCTGTATGAAATTTGAGGTTATTTAGAGAAGGTAGAAAAAATCACCTTGTTAGAAAAGCTGGTTTCAGCGAGACAAAACGGCATGCGCTTAAGCAAAGTGATTTTTTCGAACATCTCCAAATGACCCCAAATTTTCCATACATGATGCCATACGTGTAACAACAAGGAACCCTATCTAAAAAGTGTCAAAAAAGTTTGCCCAACAGTATAGCTCTATCAAAAAGAACCTCACCATGGCGCTAGTATAATTTTGGGATAGTTACAAACTTTCGTTACCTAACCTTCAACATGAAACTTGTTTCAAATTCATTTTGGCCTACGAGAAACAATTCCCAACTTGATTCGAGCACCACAGCCTCCAAACGATGCCGATGCCGATATCGGCATGGTCAGAACGGCTATGCTCGCCGCCATCGCTAGGTCAACGTCGGGATGCACCCTCAATCCCGTCCCCTCATTCGATCACCGACACACCGGAGATACCGCCGAGGCCAATGCCGAACGTACATGCTGATGCCAATGCCGAACATGCATGCACGCCGCCGTGGGCACGGCCTCGCCGACCCGCTATGCTCGGACGCCACGGACCGCCGCGAGGTCTTTCCCTTCGCCACCACACTCTCCTAGCACCCACCTATACACGCCAGAAAGGAGAGACACTAGTTTTCTCTACATTGCTCGCGTTCGTGTCCGACACGGTCAGTCAAAGTTTTGAGGTGGTCATCGATGTCGTCGACCATTTCTTCTCTTCTTTGCATGGTTAAACGCGTCTAGTTCATATCTATCTAATGCGTCTGGTCTCGCCTCATGCAGTTCTTTGTGGACGTCGATCTCATCTCGGCACCCCGCATGCCACCTCCTCCGTGCCATCACTGTAGAGCTCCGTTTAAAAACCTAATCCTACCCGTGTATTGCCCCTTGTATCAGCATCATGGCCCCACTTGTCATTTGATATACCGAAGCCCCACTCGTTCGCGTTTTGGTCAGGGATACAACGATGCTTACGGTCAAACAAAGATGGATGGTCTGACGTGTCTTTGCAGGCTCTACGTGGCCCCACTAGTCAGAAGATAACGGTCAACCGTCGGGCAACCGGCCGTTACATCACGTGTGATGGTTTCAGACAAACGCTTGGGTAAAACTGAGGAAAAACTAAGGAGCTGGGGAAAACTGAGCACAACTAAGGACCCGAGGGCACGAAAATAGAAATCCCTAAAATTATTACTCTCCACATAAGCGTAATCAATTTTATTAGTTGTAGTGGGAGCAAATTCAACAAAGTAGCTATCATTATTATTCTCATCAAGTGTAGGAGGCATAGTATAATCAAAGAAAATTTTCTCCTCAATGCTTGGGGGACTAAAAATGTCATGCTCATCAAAACCAGCTTCCCCAAGCTTAGAATTTTCCATATCATTAGCAACAATGGTGTTTAAAGCGTTCATACTAATATCATTGCTACTAGCATGCAAATAAGATTCCATAGGTTTTTTAATTTTCGCAGCAAACAATCCATGTCTTCACTCAGGAAATAGAATAAAAAGCTCATTGTTATTTTCCATTATGCCTATTGCAGGATCTAAAGGAAATAGCTTCGAGCACTTACAACGGCACCAGAAAATAACTTAGTTACCTGGGACCGGAGTATGAGTGCCTTTTACCTTTCCTCCCCGGCAACGGCGCCAGAAAATAGCTTGATGTCTATAATTGCTTCTATTCTTGTAGACAGTGTTGGGCCTCCAAGAGCAGAGGTTTGTAGAACAGCAGCAAGTTTCCCTTAAGTGAATCACCCAAGGTTTATCGAACTCAGGGAGGTAGAGGTCAAAGATAGTCCTCTCAAGCAACCCTGCAATTAAGATACAAGAAGTCTCTTGTGTCCCCAACACACCTAATACACTTGTCAGATGTATAGGCGCACTAGTTCGGCAAAGAGATAGTAAAATACAGGTGGTATAGATGAATATGAGTGGTAATAACAATCTGAAATAAATATGGCAGCGAGTAAACATGCAGTAGAACAGTAAGTAAGCGGTGTTTGCAGTATTGGAAACAAGGCCTAGGGATCATACTTTCACTAGTGGACACTTGATACGTCGCAAACATATCTATAATTTCTTATGTTCCATGCTACTTTTATTACAATACTTGAATGTTTTATACATACTTTACAGCATTATTATACATTTTCCGGCACTAACCTATTAACAAGATGCCGAAGTGCCAGTTGTTGTTTTCTACTGTTTTTGGTTTCAGAAATCCTAGTAAGGAAATATTCTCGGAATTGGACGAAATCAACGCCCAGGGGGCTATTTTTACACGAAGCTTCCAGAAGTCCGAAGAGGAAACGAAGTGGGGCCACGAGGCGACGACACGCTAGGGCGGCGCGGCCCAGGTGCTGGCCGCGCGGCCCTGTTGTGTCGCCACCTCGTGTGGCCCCCTGACCTACCCTTCCGCCTACTTAAAGCCTTCGTCGCGAAACCCCCTGTACCGAGAGCCACGATACGGAAAACCTTCCAGAGACGCCACCGTCGCGAATCCCATCTCGGGGGATTCGGGAGATCGCCTCCGGCACCCTGCCGGAGAGGGGAATCATCACCGGAGGGGCTCTACATCATCATGCCCGCCTCCGGATTGATGCGTGAGTAGTTCATCCTTGGACTATGGGTCCATAGCAGTAGCTAGATGGTTGTCTTCTCCGCTTGTGCTATCATTGTTATAGATCTTGTGAGCTGCCTAACATGATCAAGATCATCTATTTGTAATGCTACATGTTGTGTTTGGCGGGATCCGATGAATATAGAATATTATGTTAAGTTGATTATCAATCTATCATATATGTGTTGTTTATGTTCTTGCATGCTCTCCGTTGCTAGTAGAGGCTCTGGCCAAGTTGATACTTGTAACTCCAAGAGGGAGTAATTATGCTCGATAGTGGGTTCATGCCTCCATTTAATGCGGGACGGTGACGGAAAGTTCTAAGGTTGTGGATGTGCTTGTTGCTACTAGGGATAAAACATTGATGCTTTGTCTAAGGATATTTGTGTTGATTACATTACGCACCATACTTAATGCAATTATCTGTTGTTTACAACTTAATGCTGGAGGGGTTCGGATGATAACCCGAAGGTGGATTATTTAGGCATAGATGCATGCTTGGATAGCGGTCTATGTACTTTGTCCTAATGCCCTGATTAAATCACATAGTAATCATCGTTGATATGTATTGAATCCTTATTTGTCAATTGCCCGCCTGTAATTTGTTCACCCAGCATGTTAGTTATCTTATTGGAGAGACACCTCTAGTTAACTGTGGACCCCGGTCCATTCTTTTACATCTGAATACATTCTACTGCAATCTCCGTTTTTACTGTTCTTTGTAAACAAACACCATCTTCCACTCGATACGTTTAATCCTTTGTTTTCAGCAAGCCGGTGAGATTGACAACCTCACTGTTATGTTGGGGCAAAGTACTTTGATTGTGTTGTGCAGGTTCCACGTTGGCGCCGGTTTCACTGGTGTTGCGCCGCACTACATTCCTCCACCAACAACCTTCACGTGCTTCTTGGCTCCTACTGGTTCGATAACCTTGGTTTCTTTCTGAGGGAAAACTTACCGTTGTGCGCATCATACCTTCCTCTTGGGGTTCCCAACAGACGTGTACATCTACGCGCATCAAGCACTTTTTCTGGCGCCGTTGCCGGGGAGATCAAGACACGCTGCAAGGGGAGTCTCCACTTCCAATCTCTTTACTTTGTTTTTGTCTTGCTTTATTTTATTTACTACTTTGTTTGCTGCACTAAAACAAAACACACAAAAATTAGTTGCTAGCTTTACTTTATTTACTGTATTGTTCTCTATATCAAAAACACACAAAAAATTAGTTACTTGTCTTTACTTTATTTGCTTAGTTTACTTTACTGCTATAATGGGTACTCCTGAAAATACTAAGTTGTGTGACTTCACTAGCACAAATAATAATGATTTTATATGTACTCCTATTGCTCCACCTGCTACTACAGCAGAATCCTATGAAATTAAACCTGCTTTACTGAATCTTGTTATGAGAGAGCAATTTTCTGGTGTTAGTACTGATGATGCTGCTGCCCATCTTAATAATTTTGTTGAACTTTGTGAAATGCAAAAGTATAAGGATATACATGGTGATATTATAAAACTGAAATTGTTTCCTTTCTCATTAAGAGGAAGAGCTAAAGATTGGTTGCTATCTTTGCCTAAAAATAGTATTGATTCATGGACTAAGTGTAAAGATGCTTTTATTAGTAAATATTATCCTCCTTCTAAGATTATATCTTTGAGAAGTAGCATTATGAACTTTAAACAATTTGATAATGAACATGTTGCTCAAGCATGGGAGAGAATGAAATCTTTGGTAAAGAATTTCCCAACCCATGGACTGACTACTTGGATGATCATCCAAACCTTTTATGCAGGATTGAATTTTTCCTCAAGGAACTTATTGGATTCAGCTGCTGGAGGTACTTTTATGTCCATCACCCTGGGCGCCGCGACTAAATTACTTGATGATATGATGATCAATTACTCCGAATGGCACACTCGAAAGAACTCCTCAAGGTAAGAAGGTAAATTCTATTGAAGAAACCTCTTCTTTGGGTGATAAGATTGATGCTATTATGTCTATGCTTGCAAATGGTAGATCTCATATTGATCCTAATAATGTTCCTTTAGCTTCATTGGTTGCTCAAGAAGAAAATGTTGATGTGAATTTCATTAAGAACAATAATTTCAACAACAATGCTTATAGGAATAATTATGGTAACAACAACTTAATTTAGGCCATATCCTTCTAATAATGGTAATGGTTATGGTAATTCTTACAACAATAATAAGAGTGTACCCTCTGGTCTTGAAGTGATGCTTAAAGAATTTATTAGTACACAAACTGCTTTCAATAAAACTGTTGAAGAAAAGCTTGATAAAATTGATATTCTTGCTTCTAAGGTTGATAGTCTTGCTCTTGATGTTGATCTTTTAAAATTGAAAGTTATGCTCGAGAAAGTTGAAGATGCTAGGTTTGCTAAAACAAATGCCATCCAAGTTAGAATTAATGATAATTTTAGAATGTTGGCTGAATTGCATGCTAGGTGGGATAGAGAAGAAAAAGAAAAACTTGCTAAAGAAAATAATGTAGCTAAAGTATGGACTATTACCACCACTAGTAATATTGATTCTTCACATGTTGCTGCACCTCCTACTATCAATGGTAAAATGATTGGTGTTGGCAATGTTTCTACTCCTAGTGCAAAGCGTACAAAATTGCCTGAAACCGTTGAAACTGCTGTTTGTGATAAAACTGCTGAAATTTTTCAAAATATTGGTGACAATGATTCCATTGCTGTAGAACATAATGGTTTAGATTTTGATGATTGTCATATCTCTGAAGTTATAAAGTTCTTACAAAAACTTTCTAGAAGTCCCAGTGCTAGTGCTATAAATTTAGCCTTTACAAAACATATTACAAATGCTCTCATTAAAGCTAGGGAAGAGAAATTAAAACTTGAAGCTTCTATCCCTAGGAAGTTAGAAGATGGTTGGGAGCCCATCATTAAAATGAAATTCAATGACTTTGAATGTAATGCTTTATGTGATCTTGGTGCAAGTATTTCTGTTATGCCTAAGAAAATTTATGATATGCTGATGACCCACAAGTATAGGGGATCGCAACAGTCTTCGAGGGAAGTAAAACCCAAATTTATTGATTCGACACAAGGGGAGGTAAAGAATACTTATAAGCCTTAACAACTGAGTTGTCAATTCAATTGCACCTGGAAAAGCACTAGCAACAGGGGTGATGTGAAAGTAGCGGTAATATGAGAGCGGTAGTAACAGTAACACGACGAGCAGTAATAGCAATATGAGAGCAATGGCACCAGAAAATAGTTGATACTACTTCCAATGACATGTAGAACAAGTATATGATGATGCGAGATGGACCGGGGTTCCCAGCTATCTACACTAGTGGTAACTCTCCAATAACAAGTGTTGGGTGAACAAATTACAGTTGGGCAATTGATAGGATTGATAAGGCATTAAGAAAGAACATCAATTCATTAATCATGTAGGCATGTTTTCCATATTTAGTCGTACGTGCTCGCAATGAGAAACTTGCACAACATCTATTGTCCTACCAGCCGGTGGCAGCCGGGCCTCAAGGGAATCTACTGGATATTAAGGTACTCCTTTTAATAGAGCACCGGAGCAAAGCATTAACACTCTGTGAAAACATGTGTCCCTCACATCACCGCCATCCCCTCCGGTTGTCCCGATTTCTGTCACTTCGGGGCCTTTGGTTCCGGACAGTGACATGTGCATACAACTTGTAGATACAATCTAAGCAATAAGTATAGAGCTCAAATCTAAGATCATGCCACTCGGGCCCTAGTGACAAGCATTAAGCATAACAAGATTGCAGCAACAATAACTTCATAAACTTTGTAGATAGACAATCATAATGTAACAATCCATCGGATCCCGACAAACACAACACCGATTACATCGGATGAATCTCAATCATGTAAGGCAGCTCATGAGATCATTGTATTGAAGTACATGGGGGAGAGAATACCAACTAGCTACGGCTAGAACCCGTAGTCCATGGGGGAACTACTCACGGAGCATGATGGAGGCGATGGCGTTGATGGAGATGGCTTCCGGGGGCACTTCCCCGTCCCGGCAGGGTGCCGGGACAGAGACTTCTGTCCCCGAATTGGAGTTTCGCGATGGTGGCGGCGCCCCTGGAGTCTTTTTGGAGTTTCGTCAAGTGGTACGGTGTTTTTAGGTCGAAAGGGATTTTATAGGCGAAGAGGCGGCGCAGGGGGGCACCTGGGGGCTCCACACCATAGGCCGGCGCGGGCCCAGGCCAGGCCGCGCCGCCTTATGGTGTGGTGTCCCTCTGGCCCCTCTCCGACTCTTCTTCGGTGTTCTGGATGCTTCCGGGAAAAATAGGAGGTTTGGTCTTCGTTTCGTCGAATTCCGAGAATATTGCCCGAACAGCCTTTCACGGAACCAAAAACGGCGAGAAAACGAGGAACTGGCACTGTGGCATCTTGTTAATAGGTTAGTTCCGGAAAATGCATGAAATCATCATAAAGTGCAAGCAAAACATGTAAGTATTGTCATAAAACAAGCATGGAACGACAGAAATTATGGATACGTCGGGGACGTATCAGCATCCCCAAGCTTAGTTCTGCTCGTCCCGAGCAGGTAAAACGATAAAAAGAATAATTTACTGTAGTGACATGCTACTTACATAACCTTGATCATACTATTACAAAGCATATGAAATGAATGAAGTGACTCAAAGCAATGATCTATAGTTGCTAACAAGTAGATAACATATAGCAAAACTTTTCATGAATAATACTTTCAAGACAAGCATCAAAAGTCTTGCGCAAGAGTTAACTCATAAAGCAATAAGTTCAAAGTAAAGGCATCGAAGCAACACAAAGGAAGATATAAGTTTCAGCGATTGCTTTCAACTTTCAACATGCATATCTCATGGATATTTGTCAACACAAAGTAATATGATGAATGCAAATAAGCAAGTATGTAAGAATCAATGCACAGTTGACACAAGTGTTTGCTTCTAAGATGGAAGGAAGTAGGTAAAGCTGACTCAACATAAAGTAAAAGAATGGCCCTTCAAAGAGGAAAGCATCGATTGCTATATTTGTGCTAGAGCTTTGGTTTTGAAAACATAAAGAGAGCATAAAAGTAAAGTTTTGAGAGGTGTTTGTTGTTGTCAACGAATGGTAGTGGGCACTCTAACCCCCTTGCTAGACAAACCTTCAAGAGTGGCTCCCATGAATTATTTTTATTTTTGGGTGGCACTCCTTCCAACCTTTCTTTCACAAACCATGGCTAACCGAATCCTCGGGTGCCTGCCAACAATCTCATACCATGAAGGAGTGCCCTTTTATTTTAGTTTTATTATGATGATGACACTCCCCCCAACCTTTGCTTACACAAGCCATGGCTAACCGAATCCTCGGGTGCCGTCCAACAATCACATACCATGGAGGAGTGTCTATTTTGGTTAATTAATTTGGGATCAGGAATCCCATTGCCGGCTCTTTTTGCAAAATTATTGGATAAGCGGATGAAGCCACTAGTCCATTGGTGAAAGTTGCCCAACAAGATTGAAAGATAAACACCACATACTTCCTCATGAGCTATAAAACATTGACACAAATTGAGAAGCATTTTGAATTGTTTAAAGGTAGCACTCAAGCAATTTACTTTGGAATGGCAGGAAATACCACATAGTAGGTAGGTATGGTGGACACAAATGGCATAGTGGTTGGCTCACGGATTTGGATGCATGAGAAGTATTCCCTCTCGATACAAGGTTTAGGCTAGCAAGGTTGTTTGAAGCAAACACAAGTATGAACTGGTACAGCAAAACTTACATAAGAACATATTGCAAGCATTATAATACTCTACTCGGTCTTCCTTGTTGCTCAAACACTTTTACCAGAAAATATCTAGACCTTAAGAGAGATCAATTATGCAAACCAATTTTAACAAGCTCTACAGTAGTTCTCCACTAATAGGCTTAGACTACATGAAAAAAAACTTAATCATGATCTACTTGAGAGCTCAAAACAATTGCCAAGTGTCAAATTATCCAAGACATGATGAGGCATTTTCTGTTTTCAACCAAATATAAATAAGTGCAATAGCTTCCAACTTTTATCATTGAACATTAAAAGTAAAACGAAGAACACGAGTGTTCATATGAAAAAGCGGAGCGTGTATCTCTCCCACACAAGGATTGCTAGGATCCATCTTTATTCAAACACAAACAAAAATAAAAACACACAGACGCTCCAAGTAAAGCACATATGATGTGACTGAATAAAAATATAGTTTCAGGGGAGGAACCTGATAAGTTGATGAAGAAGGGGATGCCTTGGGCATCCCCAAGCTTAGACGCTTGAGTCTTCTTGAAATATGCAGGGATGAACCACGGGAGCATCCCCAAGCTTAGACTTTTCACTCTTCTTGATCATATATCATCCTCCTCTCTTGACCCTTGAAAACTTCCTTCACAACAAACTTCTCATAAACTTCATTAGAGGGGTTAGTACTCAAAAAATTTGAATCCACCTTGGTCCTGTAGTGGCACATTGCAAGAACTCAATAAAACATTAGCTACAGCTCTCTATGTCTAGAAAAGCTCGCTTAAAGTCCACAAGAGACAATGCAAAAAAAACAGAGACAGAATCTGCCAAAACAGAACAGCCAGTAAAGACGAATTTTAATAAAATACTTCCGTTGCTCAAATCAGAAAACTCAAAACTAATGAAAGTTGCGTACATATCTGAGGAACACGCACGTAAATTGGCATATTTTTCTGATTTTTCTACAGAGAAAACAGCCCAGATTCGTGACAGATAGAAATCTGTTTCTGCGCAGAAATCCAAATCTAGTGTCAACCTTCGATTAGAGACTTCACTTGGCACAACAAAACACAAAACTAAGATAAGGAGAGGTTGCTACAGTAGTAAACAACTTCCAAGACACAAATATAAAACAAATTACTGTAGCAAAATAACACATGGGTTATCTCCCAAGAAGTTCTTTTCTTTATAGCCATTAAGATGGGCTCAGCAGTTTTAAATGATGCACTCGCAAGAAATAGTATTTGAAGCAAAAGAGAGCATCAAGAGGCAAATTCAAAACACATTTAAGCCTAACATGCTTCCTATGAAAAGGAATCTTGTAAATAAACAAGTTCATGAAGAGCAAAGTAACAAGCAAAGGAAGATAGAACAAGTGTAGCTTCAAAAATTTCAGCACATAGGGAGGTGTATTAGTACCATGAAAATTTCTACTACCATATTTTCCTCTCTCATAATAATTTTCAGTAGCTTCATGAATAAACTCAACAATATAACTATCACATGCAGCATACTTTTCATGATCCACAAACATATAATTTTTATCAAGCTCGAAAATAGTGGAATTAAAACTTTCGAACACACTTTTATCAATAATATAGCAAGATGAATGATCAATCTCAAGAGATATGGGACACATAGATAATGTCAAGAACTCTCCAATCCCATTTTCATTAGTAGTACAATTAATATTATCAAGTAACATAGGACCATCATCTAGAGCTTTATCATAAACATTTGCTAAGCAAAATTTTTTAGTACCATGCATTTCGACATCAGGCACAAACAAAGCATTATCATAAGATTTATCGAAGTAGCATGGATTATCATATATAACAGTAGCATAATTATTCTCACAAGTTTTACTTATAGGAAATATTTCAAGAGAATCCACAGGAATATAACATTCAACTTCTTTTGGTAAGCATGGAGGACAATCAAATAGTGTAAGAGATGAAGAGTTACTCTCATTAGAAGGTTGGCATGGGTAGCTAATCCATTCTTCCTCCTTTTGTTCATCACTCTCCTCCTCTTTTTCATCCAATGAGCTTTCAGGTTCATCAATTTCCTCCTCTTTTTCATCCAATGAGCTTTCAGGTTCATCAATTTCTTCTTCCACCGGTTCCTGCAAATTGTGAGTACATTCTTGTGCATTAATGTGTCTCTCTTTATAATCAAGGATATAAGGATTCCTACTGTAACATTCTATGCAAGAATTAAGGATAGTAGAGACATAATTTTTAAGGTCCTTACAAATAGCACAAGTTTCATAATTCTCAACCATGAAGGATTCTATCTCGGAGGCTCCCATAAATAAGACAAATTGTTCTACCTCTTCGAACCCATAATGAATATAGCAATTCCGATTATAGTTCTTAATTAAAAATTCCTCACTAAAGCCACATTGAAATTTAAGATGTTTAGTATCCTGTTGAGAGCAACAGTTTATATTATGGCGTTCAAGCAAGATTCTAGCAATTGTATTTAATTTCTCTATCATAGCACTCATTATTTTACCAGTTCTTGATTCTCTATAATTATTATAACATTCTATAAGCTCCAAGTAGGTTAATGGTTCTCCCATAATAGCAGTTTTTAATTTTTAGGTTTTTCAAATTTTTATGGATTTTTGGATATATAGGAAAAGTAAAACAAGACAAAAAGAAACTAAACAAAAGTAAACTAAGCAAACTAATACTAGACAGAAATAAACTAAGCACAAATAAACTAGACAGAAGTAAACTAAGCAAAACAAAATAAATTAAAACAGAGAGAGAGGTAGAGTGTACTCCCCAGGTGAACTTATGAGTAGAGCTATGCCTCCCCGGCAACGGCGCCGAGAAAATAGTCTTGATGACCCACAAGTATAGGGGATCGCAACGAGTCTTCGAGGGAAGTAAAACCCAAATTTATTGATTCGACACAAGGGGAGGTAAAGAATACTTATAAGCCTTAACAACTGAGTTGTCAATTCAGCTGCACCTGGAAAAGCACTAGCAACAGGGGTGATGTGAAAGTAGCAGCAGTAGTAACAGTAACACAGCAGCAGTAATAGCAATATGAGAGCAATGGCACCAGAAAATAGTTGATACTACTTCCAATGACATGTAGAACAAGTATATGATGATGCGAGATGGACCGGGGTTCCCAGCTATCTACACTAGTGGTAACTCTCCAATAACAAGTGTTGGGTGAACAAATTACGAGTTGGGCAATTGATAGGATTGATAAGGCATTAAGAAAGAACATCAATTCATTAATCATGTAGGCATGTTTTCCATATTTAGTCGTACGTGCTCGCAATGAGAAACTTGCACAACATCTATTGTCCTACCAGCCGGTGGCAGCCGGGCCTCAAGGGAATCTCATCGGATATTAAGGTACTCCTTTTAATAGAGCACCG
The DNA here is from genome assembly GCF_022539505.1 of Lolium rigidum. Classification (NCBI taxonomy): domain Eukaryota; kingdom Viridiplantae; phylum Streptophyta; class Magnoliopsida; order Poales; family Poaceae; genus Lolium; species Lolium rigidum. Next base: position 357,743,244 of record NC_061508.1, read on the forward strand.
GAGCAAAGCATTAACACTCTGTGAAAACATGTGTCCCTCACATCACCGCCATCCCCTCCGGTTGTCCCGATTTCTGTCACTTCGGGGCCTTTGGTTCCGGACAGTGACATGTGCATACAACTTGTAGATACAATCTAAGCAATAAGTATAGAGCTCAAATCTAAGATCATGCCACTCGGGCCCTAGTGACAAGCATTAAGCATAACAAGATTGCAGCAACAATAACTTCATAAACTTTGTAGATAGACAATCATAATGTAACAATCCATCGGATCCCGACAAACACAACACCGATTACATCAGATGAATCTCAATCATGTAAGGCAGCTCATGAGATCATTGTATTGAAGTACATGGGGGAGAGAATACCAACTAGCTACAGCTAGAACCCGTAGTCCATGGGGGAACTACTCACGGAGCATGATGGAGGCGATGGCGTTGATGGAGATGGCTTCCGGGGGCACTTCCCCGTCCCGGCAGGGTGCCGGGACAGAGACTTCTGTCCCCCGAATTGGAGTTTCGCGATGGTGGCGGCGCCCCTGGAGTTTCGTCAAGTGGTACGGTGTTTTTAGGTCGAAAGGGATTTTATAGGCGAAGAGGCGGCGCAGGGGGGCACCTGGGGGCTCCACACCACAGGCCGGCGCGGGCCCAGGCCAGGCCGCGCCGCCTTATGGTGTGGTGTCCCTCTGTCCCCTCTCCGACTCTTCTTCGGTGTTCTGGATGCTTCCGGGAAAAATAGGAGGTTTGGTCTTCGTTTCGTCGAATTCCGAGAATATTGCCCGAACAGCCTTTCTGGAACCAAAAACAGCAGAAAACGAGAACGCGGCACTGTGGCATCTTGTTAATAGGTTAGTTCCGGAAAATGCATGAAATCATCATAAAGTGCAAGCAAAACATGTAAGTATTGTCATAAAACAAGCATGGAACGACAGAAATTATGGATACGTCGGGGACGTATCATATGCTTGACTTGCCACCATTGAAGAATTGTTATTTAGATGTTAATCTTGCCGATAATGTTAAAAAGAAACCTTTGGGGAGGATTGATAATGTTAGCATTACGGTTAACAATAACCTTGTCCCCGTTGATTTTGTTGTCTTGGATATTGAATGCAATGCATCTTGTCCTATTGTGTTGGGAAGACCTTTTCTTCGAACCGTTGGTGCTGTTATTGATATGAGAGAAGGTAATATTAAATATCAATTCCCTCTCAAGAAAGGTATGGAACACTTCCCTAGAAAGAGAATGAAGTTGCCTTTTGATTCTATTATTAGAACAAGCTATGATGTTGATGCTTCATCTCTTGATGTTACTTGATTTGCACTTTCTGCGCCTAGCTGAAAGGCGTTAAAGAAAAACACTTCTTGGGAGATAACCCATGTGTTTATTTTACTACAGCAATTTTTGTTTTGTTGAGTCTTGGAAGTTTTTTACTACTGTAGCAACCTCTCCTTATCATGTTTTTGTGCCAAGTAAAGTTTTTATGTTAAAGTTGATGCTATATTTGGGATCGCTGCGCAGAAACAGCATTGCTGTCTGTCACGAATTCTCGCAGAAGTCTCTGTAAAAAAAATCGAAAAAATCTGCAAATTTACGAGCATGATCCTCAGATATGTACGCAACTTTCATTAGTTTTGAGTTTTTCCATTTGAGCAAGTTAAGTGCCCCTGCCAGATGCATCTTTAAGGACTGTTCTGTTTTTGACAGATTCTGTCTTTTATTTCGCATTGTCGCTTTTGCTATGTTGAATGAGTTTCTTTGTTCCATTAACTTTCAGAAGCTTTGTGCAATGTCCAGAAGTGTTTAGAATGATTGTGTCACCTCTGAATATGTGAATTTTGGGTTATGCACTAACCCTCTAATGAGTTTGCTTGAAGTTTGTGTGAAGGAAGTTTTCAAGGGTCAAGAGAAGAGGATGATATACTATGATCAAGAAGAGTGAAAGGTCTAAGCTTGGGGATGCCCCGGTGGTTCATCCCTGCATATTTTAAGAAGACTCAAGCATCTAAGCTTGGGGATGCCCAAGGCATCCCCTTCTTCATCGACAACATTATAAGGTCACTTCTAGTGAAACTTTATTTTTATTCCGTCACATTCCTATGTTCTTTACTTGGAGCGTCGGTTTGCTTTTATTTTTGTTTTGTTTTGAATAAAGTTGGATCCCACCATTCTTATATTAGAGATATTACGCTCCGCTTTTTCATATGGTACACTTGTGTTCTTATTTGTGCTTTAATGTTCATGGCGAAGACTAATTGCTTCGTTAGATTGCTATTTGGTTGGAATTGGAAAATGCTGCATATGGTTTGGCAATTTAGCAATTGTTTGAGCTCTCATAGATCATGTTTAAGCTCTTGCATCATGTAATTTAATCTATTAATGAAGAACTACCGTAGAGCTTGTTTAATTTGGTTTGCATGATTGTTCTCTCTAAGTCTAGATATTTTCGGGTAAAGTGTTTGAACAACAAGGAAGACAGTGTAGAGCCTTATAATGCTTGCAATATGTTCTTGTGTGAGTTTTGCTTTGTACCTGTTCATACTTGTGTTTGCTTCAAACAACCTTGCTAGCCCAAACCTTGTACTGAGAGGAAATGCTTCTCGTGCATCCAAACACCTTGAGCCAAACTCCATGCCATTTGTGTCCACCATATCTACCTACTATGTGGTATTTTTCTGCCATTCCAAAGTAAATTACTTGAGTGCTACCTTTAAAATTTCATTCCTTTACCTCTACAATATATAGCTCATGGGACAAATAGCTTAAAAACTATTGTGGTGATGAATATGTAGTTATGTGTCTTAATTCTTATAAGTTGCTTGTTGAGCGGTAACCATGTTTTCACGGGGACGCCATCAAGTTTATCTTTGTTGGATATCATGTGAGATGCTATGCATGTTCGTCTTGTCTGAAGTAAGTGGACTTCATGATCAAATGGTTTGAGTATGCATATGTTAGAGAAGAACATTGGGCCGCTAACTAAAGCCATGTATCATGGTGGAAGTTTCAGTTTTGGACATACAACCTCAATCTCTTATGAGAATATTAACTCGTTGTTGAATGCTTAAGCATTAAAAGAGGAGTCCATTATCTGTTGTCTATGTTGTCCCGGTATGGATGTCTAAGTTGAGAATAATCAAAGCGAGAAATCCAATGCGTGCTTTCTCCTTAGACACTTGTACGAGCGGCATAGAGGTACCCCTTTGTGACACTTGGTTGAAGCATATGTCATGTGATGATAATCCGTGTTTCCGAGCTAAGTAGGACAAGGTGCGAGCACTATTAGTACTCTATGCATGAGACATGCAACTTGTAGGAAGTATTATGCATAGCACATATGAATTACTACTACCGTTGACAAAATTGTTTCTATGTTTTCAAAACAAAAGCTCTAGCACAAAAATAGTAATCCATGCTTCCCTCTGCGAAGGGCCATTCTTTTACTTTATGTTGAGTCAGTTTACCCACTTCTTTCTATCTTAGAAGCAAACACTTGTGTTAACTCGTGTGCATTGATTCTTACATGTTTACTTATTGCACTTGTTATATTACTCTATGTTGACAAATATCCATGAGATATACATGTTACAATTTGAAAGCAATTGCTGAAACTTAATCATCCTTTGTGTTGCTTCAATGCATTCTACTTAGAATTTATTGCTTATGAGTTAGCTCTTATGCAAGTCTTATTGATACTTGTTTGAAAGTACTATTCATGAAAAGTTTTGCTATATGATTCATTTGTTTAGTCATTATCTTTGTTAGCAATCTTTTGTTCAGATCACTCCATTCATCTCATATGCTTTACAATAATGTTGATCAAGATTATGTTGGTAGCATGTCACTTCAGAAATTATTTGTGTTATCGTTTACCTACTCGAGGACGAGTAGGAACTAATCTTGGGGATGCTTGATACGTCGCAAACTTTCATTACAATACTTGAATGTTTTATACATACTTTACAACATTATTATACATTTTCCGGCACTAACCTATTAACAAGATGCCGAAGTGCCAGTTGCTGTTTTCTGCTGTTTTTGGTTTCAGAAATCCTAGTAAGGAAATATTCTCGGAATTGGACGAAATCAACGCCCAGGGGCCTATGTTTACACGAAGCTTCCAGAAGTCCGAAGAGGAAACGAAGTGGGGCCACAAGGCGACGACACGCTAGGGCGGCGCGGCCCAAGTGCTGGCCGCGCGGCCCTGTTGTGTCGCCACCTCGTGTGGCCCCCTGACCTACCCTTCCGCCTACTTAAAGCCTCCGTCGCGAAACCCCCTGTACCGAGAGCCACGATACGGAAAACCTTCCAGAGACGCCGCCGTCGCGAATCCCATCTCGGGGGATTCAGGAGATCGCCTCCGGCACCCTGGCCGGAGAGGGGAATCATCACCGGAGGGGCTCTACATCATCATGCCCGCCTCCGGATTGATGCGTGAGTAGTTCATCCTTGGACTATGGGTCCATAGCAATAGTTAGATGGTTGTCTTCTCCGCTTGTGCTATCATTGTTATAGATCTTGTGAGCTGTCTAACATGATCAAGATCATCTATTTGTAATGCTACATGTTGTGTTTGGCGGGATCCGATGAATATAGAATATTATGTTAAGTTGATTATCAATCTATCATATATGTGTTGTTTATGTTCTTGCATGCTCTCCGTTGCTAGTAGAGGCTCGGCCAAGTTGATACTTGTAACTCCAAGAGGGAGTAATTATGCTCGATAGTGGGTTCATGCCTCCATTTAATCTGGGACAGTGACAGAAAGTTCTAAGGTTGTGGATGTGCTATTGCTACTAGGGATAAAACATTAATGCTTTGTCTAAGGATATTTGTGTTGATTACATTACGCACCATACTTAATGCAATTATCTGTTGTTTACAACTTAATACTGGAGGGGGTTCGGATGATAACCCGAAGGTGGATTATTTAGGCATAGATGCATGCTGGATAGCGGTCTATGTACTTTGTCGTAATGCCCTGATTAAATCACATAGTAATCATCGTTGATATGTATTGAATCTTTATTTGTCAATTGCCCGCCTGTAATTTGTTCACCCAGCATGTTAGTTATCTTATTGGAGAGACACCTCTAGTGAACTGTGGACCCCGGTCCATTCTTTTACATCTGAATACATTCTACTGCAATCTCTGTTTTTACTGTTCTTTGTAAACAAACACCATCCTCCACTCGATACGTTTAATCCTTTGTTTTCAGCAAGCCGGTGAGATTGGCAACCTCACTGTTACGTTGGGGCAAAGTACTTTGATTGTGTTGTGCAGGTTCCACGTTGGCGCCGGTTTCACTGGTGTTGCGCCGCACTACATTCCTCCACCAACAACCTTCACGTGCTTCTTGGCTCCTACTGGTTCGATAACCTTGGTTTCTTTCTGAGGGAAAACTTGCCGCTGTGCGCATCATACCTTCCTCTTGGGGTTCCCAACGGACGTGTACATCTACGCGCATCAACACTCTCAACATTGATCACATAATAAATAATAACTTCTCCTCACTTGTGCTACATATACTCTTGTTTGATAACAAACACCATTCATTGTGTAGGGCTACAAGAGCTTCCTCAAGCCGGAGTTAACAAGCGCCACAACATTCAACATTCATATTTAAGTAACCTTTGAGCATAATAGATCTTTGCAAAATAAACCGAGAACTAACATAGCATACACACTTTCATCATTACACTATGAAAGGGGGAATAGATCACATCAATACTATCATAGTGATAATTAACTCCATAACCTATAAGAGATTATGATCATAACCTACGACAAGAACTACACGGTGCACACACTGTCGCCTTTACACCATGCAGGAGGAATAGACTACTTTAATAACATCACATGAGTAGCACATAGACTAGTAGCGATACAAAGCTCATCATATGGATCTCAATTATGCAAAGCAATTCATGAGATCATTGTATTGGAGTACAGAGAGAGAGAGAGATTAACCACATAGCTACCGGTACAGCCCTTAGCCTCGGGGGAGAACTACTCCCTCCTCATCACGGGAGACATCGATGGCGATGAAGATGGCGGTGGTGTCAATGGAGATGACTCCGGGGGCAATTCCCCGTCCCGGCAGGGTGCCGGAACAGAGACTTCTGTCCCCCGAATTGGAGTTTCGCGATGGCGGCGGCGTCCCTGGAGTCTTTCTGGAGTTTCGTCAATCGGTGTCGGGTTTTTAGGTCGCGAGGGACTTTATAGGCGAAGAGGTGGCGTCGGAGGGGCACCAGGGCGCCCTCCCCATAGGCCGGCGCGGCCAGGGGCCTGCCCGCGCGGCCCTATGCTGTGGGGGGCCTAGGCCTCCTCTCCGTCTCCCCTTCGGTGTTCTGGTCCGTCTCGGTGAATTAAGATGTTTAGTCTTTGTTTCGTCGAATTCCGAGAATATTGCCCGAACAGCCTTTCTGGAACCAAAAACAGCGAAAACGAGAACCGGCACTTCGGCATCTTGTTAATAGGTTAGTTCCGGAAAATGCATCAAAACGATATAAAGTGTGAACAAAACATGTAAGTATTGTCATAAAACTAGCATGGAACATCAAAAATTATAGATACGTTTGAGACGTATCACGGCCATTTGGCCAGCTCCTCGAGGTCGCTGAGCTCGCGGGCGCCGCGAGCGCCGCCTGCAGCTCGGGGTTGTCCTTCTCCTGGGGCTCGGGCTGCGGCTGGGGCTCGGGCTGTGGCGCCGCCGCGGCCTCGTTAATGTAGAGGTCGTCGGGGCGGCGGCCAGCCCGCCTAGCAGGCGTGCGCGGCTGTATGCGAGGCCGCGCCGTCGCCGACGTGAAGCACGTGCGCCGGCGCGCATCATGCTCCACCTCGAACCACAAGTCCCAGTTAGGACTTGTGTCGCCGTATGCGGGGTGCTCCCGGAGGTCCGCCGGCAGCTGCGTGCGGCGCCTCTGGATCTCTGCGATGCGGGCGCGGCCAGAGCTCGGGATGGGCGGCACCGGAACCCGATCTGGGCTCAGGTGCCAGCCGTGGGGGAGGTGCACGTCCCCCCACGGCATTGGGACGCCGGCGTCCCAGAACATCTGCGCCACGGCAACGGTGACGTAGATCCGATCGCGGATGGGAGGAGCCGGCGACCCCATGTCGAACGCCGCCGGCGCGATTGGCCGGCTGCTGCCGGCCTCATGGTCGTTCGCGGACGGGAGGAACTCCCACTTCGGGGCCATGGCGGCGCGAAAGCTCGAGGTCGTGCGTGCGTGTGGCCGAAGTGGAGAGTGGGGACTGGATAGGGACAGTCCCCCTCCCCCAGTCCACATTTAATAGGACTGGGGTACCGACAGCTGGGCCAGCCACGCGAGGACGCCGCGTGCCATCCGCGGCCACGCAAACCTGGCTCAGATTTGGGCCGGGTTTGCGTCGTTCCGGACGCCGCGGCCATCCGCATTTGCGGTGCGTCGCCTCGTTAGGCCGCGTTTTTGTCCGGCTAGACCCATCCGGACGCGCGGGCGCGTGATGGGTCGCCGCGTTGGAGATGCCCTTAGGGCCACATCTTTTGGGCTTCTGCTTATGGAGAAGCCAGCTTATGCACTTCGGTGGGAAGAAACTCCAGTGGGAAGAAACTCCTAGAAATTCTTCTTCCCCTTCTTTTAAGCTTCTGAAACTTGGGCTTCTTTGTCATGTTGAGGTATGCAATGTCTGTAGTACCCCTAGGACATGCCAAGATGAACACCGCGTCCATGGTGACAACTGAGTCCGGAGCCGCCGGCATGTGACCGGTCGCTGATGACAAGATCAGGTCGAAGCTCGACAGTGGAGCGGAGATCTTGATCGACATCAAAGGTCCATGCTGCGAGGTGGAGAGGCGGAGCCACAGAGATTGCGGTGGAGCAGAAGGGGAGCAACACTTGCGGGGAATTGGCAGAGGAGCGGCGCCGGAATTTTGGAGGACCAACGGCGGGGGCGGGGGCGTGAGGGAGGGGCGGAGGTTCGGCGGCGACAGTTAGGAACTGAAAGTGCATGGAGCCCCCATGTGTGGTTTTGGTAATTAATGACAATCCCTATGGACTAATGTTTGCATTGAGTTATATTTGTAGGTGTTGTCCATAGGCAATGCTTGAACCATATGTTGGCTTCAAGGTTGCAATAAGAAGAAATTGATGAAGGATATCAAGTGTCAAGTATGTCTTGAAGATGAAGATGAAGTGAGCCCTCAAGTTACTTCAAGACATCAACATGATGAAGAATGAAGAAATGAAGTGCAAGTTCAAGATGAGCCAACTCGAAGAGATCATATGCTTGAAGCTTACCATGAAGAAATCAAGTGCAAGTTTAAGATGAGCCAACTCAAAGAGATCATATGCTTGAAGCATGCTCTCCATATAGTGTTCATGCATATGTGAAGATGCACCGAAGAAGAAGCTCTCCCATGATGAATTATGGGGGAGCAATCCACAAGACTTCGTCAAGCAAGCACAATCAAGGAAGGTGTTCCATCTTGTTGCGGTCAAGATCGTCATCATTGAGCTCAAGTGGAATGCGCTAGTATAAGGTTTGCTCTTGATAGGGTTTCTTTCTCACCGGTCTCATAGTGTAGTTGGAGACCGGTTTATAGTTTAGTTGCCGTACTATCAAGAGGGATCTCGAGTGAGTAACTCGATCGTATCGTCCGGAGAGAGCTCAAACCTTTGCATCCTTGCATCATCTTTCTTGGTTGTTATTTGGATCTTATCCATATGGTGTTTTAGAGCTTGTGCTTATTCTCATGACAAGCTCTAGTTCATCGAAAACGGATTCCGCATGAATCACTTGTTGCGTTTTCGATATTGGAGTTTTTCTCGGTTTCTCGTATTGAGAGGTTTCACTCTAAAATACATAGAAAAACCTACCCCACTTGTTCTTAAGCTTTTCAATATTTGTGGGGTGATGCGCGTAGATGTACACGTCCGTTGGGAACCCCAAGAGGAAGGTATGATGCGCACAGTGGCAAGTTTTCCCTCAGAAAGAAACCAAGTTTAATCGAACCAGGAGGAGCCAAGAAGCACGTTGAAGGTTGATGGTGGCGAAATGTGATGCGGCGCAACTCCAGGGATTCCGGCGTCAACGTGGAACCTGCACAACACAACCAAAGTACTTTGCCCCAACGAAACAGTGAGGTTGTCAATCTCACCGGCTTGCTGTAACAAAGGATTAACCGTATTGTGTGGAAGATGATTGTTTGCGAAGAAAACAGTAAAGAACAATTGCGTAGATTGTATGCGATGTAAAGAATAGGACCGGGGTCCACAGTTCACTAGAGGTATCTCTCCCATAAGATTAAAGCATGTTGGGTGAACAAATTACAGTCGGGCAATTGACAAATAGAGAGGGCATAACAATGCACATACATGATATGATAAATATAGTGAGATTTAATCAGGGCATTACGACAAAGTACATAGACCGCCATCCAGCATGCATCTATGCCTAAAAAGTCCACCTTCAGGTTATCATCCGAACCCCTTCCAGTATTAAATTGCAAGCAACGAGACAATTGCATTAAGTATGGTGCGTAATGTAATCAACAACTACATCCTTAGACATAGCATCAATGTTTTATCCCTAGTGGCAACGAGCACATCCACAACCTTAGAACTTTCCGTCATCGTCCCGGATTTAATGGAGGCATGAACCCACTATCGAGCATAAATACTCCCTCTTGGAGTTAAGAGCAAAAACTTGGCCGAGCCTCTACTAATAACGGAGAGCATGCAAGATCATAAATAACACATAGGTAATAGATTGATAATCACCATAACATAGTATTCTCTATCCATCGGATCCCGACAAACACAACATATAGTATTACAGATAGATGATCTTGATCATGTTAGGCACCTCACAAGATCCAACAATGAAGCACAATTAGGAGAAGACGACTGATGTCTACGGGTGCTTCTATTCTTGTAGACAGTGTTGGGCCTCCAAGAGCAGAGGTTTGTAGAACAGCAGCAAGTTTCCCTTAAGTGGATTACCCAAGGTTTATCGAACTCAGGGAGGAAGAGGTCAAAGATATCCCTCTCAAGCAACCCTGCAACCACAAAGCAAGAAGTCTCTTGTGTCCCCAACACACCTAATAGGTGCACTAGTTCGGCGAAGAGATAGTGAAATACAAGTGGTATGAATGAATATGAGCAGTAGTATGGCGCAGAAAAAGTGCTTGCTGGCGTGCGGTTGATGGTAGTAATATTGCGGGAAGTAAACATGCGTAGTAACGCAGCGAGTAGTAACGCAAAAAAACAGTAACAAGCAGCGATAGCAATATTTAGGAACAAGGCCTAGGGAATAGACTTTCACTAGTGGACACTCTCAACATTGATCACATAACAGAATAGATAAATGCATACTCTACACTCTTTTGTTGGATGATGGACACCACTAACTGTGTAGGATTACACGAACCCTCAATGCCGGAGTTAACAAGCTCCACGGTATTCGATATTCATGTTTAAGTAACCTTAGAGTGCAAGATAGATCAACACAATTACACCAAGAACTAACATAGCATGCACACTTGTCACCTTCATGCATATGTAGGAGGAATAGATCACGTCAATATTATCATAGCAATAGTTAACTTCGCAATCTACAAGAGATCATGATCATAGCATAAACCAAGTACTAACACGGTGCACACACTGTCACCTTTACACACGTGCGGGAGGAATAAAACTACTTTAATAACATCACTAGAGTAGCACATAGATAAATTGTGATACAAAACTCATATGAATCTCAATCATGTAAAGCAGCTCATGAGATCATTGTATTGAATTACATAGGAGAGAGATGAACCACATAGCTACCGGTACAGCCCCGAGCCTCGATGGAGAACTACTCCCTCCTCATGGGAGCAGCAGCGGTGATGAAGATGGCGGTGGAGATGGCAGAGGTGTCGATGGAGAAGCCTTCCGGGGGCACTTCCCCGCTCCGGCAGGGTGCCGGAACAGAGACTCCTGTCCCCCAGATCTTGGCTTCGCGATGGCGGCGGCTCTGGAAGGTTTCGCGTACCGTGGCTTCCTCCGTAAGGGTTTTCGATGCGGGGGCTTTATATAGGCGAAAGGGCAGCGTCGGAGGGTCGAAGGGGCTCGACACCATAGGGGCGCGGCCCAGGCCCCGGCCGCGCCACCCTATCATCCGGGGCCCACGGGGCCCCCTCGGCGGCTCTCGGGTGTTCCGGATGCTTCCGGGCAAAATAGGAACCCGGGCGTTGATTTCGTCCAATTCCGAGAATATTTCGTTACTAGGATTTACGAAACCAAAAACAGCAGAAAACGAGAACCGGCACTTCGGCATCTTGTTAATAGGTTAGTTCCGGAAAATGCGTAAATACGACATATAATGTGCATAAAACATGTAGATATCATCAATAAAGTAGCATGGAACATAAGAAATTATCGATACGTTGGAGACGTATCGGCATCCCCAAGCTTAGTTACGCTCGTCCCGAGCAGGTAAAACGATAACAAAGATAATTTCTTAAGTGACATGCCATCATAACCTTGATCATACTATTGTAAAGCACATGAGATGAATGCAGAGATTCGAAGCAATGATGAAGATAATGAGTAAACAAATGAATCATATAACAAAGACTTTTCATGAATAATACTTTCAAGACAAGCATCAATAAGTCTTGCATAAGAGTTAACTCATAAAGCAATAAATCAAAGTAAAGGTGTTGAAGCAACACAAAGGAAGATTAAGTTTCAGCGGTTGCTTTCAACTTATAACATGTATATCTCATGGATATTGTCAATGCAAAGTAATATAACAAGTGCAATATGCAAGTATGTAGGAATCAATGCACAGTTCACACAAGTGTTTGCTTCTTAAGGTGGAGGGAGATAGGTAAACTGACTCAACAATAAAAGTAAAAGAATGGTCCTTCAAAGAGGAAAGCATCGATTGCTGTATTTGTGCTAGAGCTTTTATTTTGAAAACATGAAACAATTTTGTCAACGGTAGTAATAAAGCATATGAGTTATGTAAATTATATCTTACAAGTTGCAAGCCTCATGCATAGTGTACTAATAGTGTCCGCACCTCGTCCTACTTAGCTTGGACTACCGGATCTTTGCATGCCATGTTTCAACCAAGTGTCACAAAGGGGTACCTCCATGCCGCTCTGTACAAAGGTCTAAGGAGAATGCTCGCATTTTGGATTTCTCGCTTTTGATTATTCTCAACTTAGACATCCATACCGGGACAACATGGACAACAGATAATGGACTCCTCTTAAATGCATAAGCATGTAGCAATGATTATTATTCTCATATGAGATTGAGGATATATGTCCAAATTGAAACTTCCACCATGATTCATGGCTTTAGTTAGCGGCCCAATGTTCTTCTCTAACAATTTTGCATGCTCCAACCACTAAGGTGATAGATCCTTCGGACAAGACGGACATGCATAGCAACTCACATGATATTCAACAATAGTTGATGGCGTTCCCCGAAGCATGGTTATCGCACAACAAGCAACTTAATAAAAGATAAAGTGCATAAGTACATATTCAATACTACGATAGTTTTTAAGGCTATTTTGTCCCATGAGCTATATATTGCAAAGGTGAATGATGGAATTTTAAAGGTAGCACTCAAGCAATTTACTTTGGAATGGCGGAGAAATACCATGTAGTAGGTAGGTATGGTGGACACAAATGGCATAGTAGTTGGCTCAAGGATTTTGGATGCATGAGAAGTATTCCCTCTCGATACAAGGTTTAGGCTAGCAAGGTTATTTGAAGCAAACTCAAGGATGAACCGGTGCAGCAAAACTCACATAAAAGACATATTGTAAACATTATAAGACTTTACACCGTCTTCCTTGTTGTTCAAACTCAATACTAGAAATTATCTAGACCTTAGAGAGACCAATTATGCAAACCAAATTTTAGCATGCTCTATGTATTTCTTCACTAATAGGTGCAAAGCATATGATGCAAGAGCTTAAACATGAGCACAACAATTGCCAAGTATCACATTATCCAAGACATTTTACCAATTACTACATGTAGCATTTTCCAATTCCAACCATATAACAATTTAACGAAGAGGAAACTTCGCCATGAATATTAGAGCTAAGAACACATGTGTTCATACGAACCAGCGGAGCGTGTCTCTCTCCCACACAAGGATGAACTTATTCAGAGAACTAAGATAACAAAACAAAAACAAAAATAAAAGCACACACAGACGCTCCAAGTAAAGTACATAAGATGTGACGGAATAAAAATATAGTTTCACTAGAAGAAACCTGATAAGTTGTCGATGAAGAAGGGGATGCCTTGGGCATCCCCAAGCTTAGATGCTTGAGTCTTCTTAAAATATGCAGGGATGAACCACCGGGGCATCCCCAAGCTTAGACCTTTCACTCTTCTCGATCACATTATATCACCCTCTTCTATTGACCCTTGAAAACTTCCTTCACACCAAACTTCAAGCAAACTCATTAGAGGGTTAGTGCATAATCAAAAATTCACATGTTCAGAGGTGACACAAACATTCTTTTCACTTCTGGACATTGCATAAAGCTACTGGACATTAATGGATCAAAGAAATGAATCCAACATAGCAAAAGAGGCAATGCGAAATAAAAGGCAGAATCTGTCAAAAACAGAACAGTCCGTAAAGACGAATTTTAAGAAGGCACCAGACTTGCTCAAATGGAAAAACTCAAAACTAATGAAAGTTGCGTACATATCTGAGGATCACGCTCGTAAATTGGCAGATTTTTTCGAATTTGTTACAGAGAACTGTGCCCAGATTCGTGACAGACAGCAATGCTGTTTCTGCGCAGCGATCCCAAATATAACATCAACTTTGACATAGAAACTTTACTTGGCACAAAAACATGATAAGGAGAGGTTGCTACAGTAGTAAACAACTTCCAAGACTCAACAAAACAAAAATTGCTGTAGTAAAATAAACACATGGGTTATCTCCCAAGAAGTTCTTTCTTTATAGCCATTAAGATGGGCTCAGCAGTTTTAATGATGCACTCGCAAGAAATAAGAGTTGAGACAAAAGAGAGCATCAAGAGGCAAATTCAAAACACATTTAAGTCTAACATGCTTCCTATGCATAGGAATCTTGTAAATAAACAAGTTCATGAAGAGGAAAGTAACAAGCATAGGAAGATAAAACAAGTGTAGCTTCAAAAATTTCAGCACATAGAGAGGCATTTTAGTAACATGAAAATTTCTACAACCATATTTTCCTCTCTCATAATAACTTTCAGTAGCAACATGAGCAAACTTAACAATATAACTATCACATAAAGCATTCTTATCATGAGTCTCATGCATAAAATAATTACTACTCCCAACATAAGCATAGTCATTCTTATTAATTGTAGTGGGAGCAAATTCAACAGAGTAGCTATCAAATATAGGAGGTATATTGTAATCATAATCAAATTTATCCTCCATAACAGGTGGTAACAAAAGACTACTATCATTATAATCATCATAAATGGGAGGCAAAGTATCATCAAAGTAAATTTTCTCCTCAATGCTTGGGGGACTAAAAATATCATGCTCATCAAAGCCAGCTTCCCCAAGCTTAGAATTTTCCATATCATTAACAACAATGGTGTTCAAAGCATTCATATTAATATGTTCCATGGTTTTTTTAATTTTCGCGTCAAACCATCCATGTCTTAAATCAGGAAATAGAATAAAAAGGTCATTGTTGTCCATTATGCCTAACTAGTGTAAACAAGAAACCAAATGTCGCAATTGCAGAGTCTAAAGGAAATAGCTTCGAGCACACACACAATGGCGCCGGAAAAGTACTGTTACCTGGAACCGGAGTATGAGTGCCTTTTACCTTTCCTCCCCGGCAACGGCGCCAGAAAAGTGCTTGATGTCTACGGGTGCTTCTATTCTTGTAGACAGTGTTGGGCCTCCAAGAGCAGAGGTTTGTAGAACAGCAGCAAGTTTCCCTTAAGTGGATTACCCAAGGTTTATCGAACTCGGGGAGGAAGAGGTCAAAGATATCCCTCTCAAGCAACCCTGCAACCACAAAGCAAGAAGTCTCTTGTGTCCCCAACACACCTAATAGGTGCACTAGTTCGGCGAAGAGATAGTGAAATACAAGTGGTATGAATGAATATGAGCGAGTAGTATGGCGCCGAGAAAAGTGCTTGTCGGCGTGCGGTTGATGGTAGTAATATTGCGGGAAGTAAACATGCAGTAGTAACGCTAGCAGTAGTAACGCAGATAAAACAAGAACAAGCAGCGATAGCGATATTTAGGAACAAGGCCTAGGGAATAGACTTTCACTAGTGGACACTCTCAACATTGATCACATAACAGTAATAGATAAATGCATACTCTACACTCTTTTGTTGGATGATGGACACCACTAACTGTGTAGGATTACACGAACCCTCAATGCCGGAGTTAACAAGCTCCACAGTATTCGATATTCATGTTTAAGTAACCTTAGAGTGCAAGATAGATCAACACAATTACACCAAGAACTAACATAGCATGCACACTGTCACCTTCATGCATATGTAGGAGGAATAGATCACGTCAATATTATCATAGCAATAGTTAACTTCGCAATCTACAAGAGATCATGATCATAGCATAAACCAAGTACTAACACGGTGCACACACTGTCACCTTTACACACGTGCAGGAGGAATAAAACTACTTTAATAACATCACTAGAGTAGCACATAGATAAATTGTGATACAAAACTCATATGAATCTCAATCATGTAAAGCAGCTCATGAGATCATTGTATTGAATTACATAGGAGAGAGATGAACCACATAGCTACCGGTACAGCCCCGAGCCTCGATGGAGAACTACTCCCTCCTCATGGGAGCAGCAGCGGTGATGAAGATGGCGGTGGAGATGGCAGCGGTGTCGATGGAGAAGCCTTCCGGGGGCACTTCCCCGCTCCGGCAGGGTGCCGGAAAGAGACTCCTGTCCCCCAGATCTTGGCTTCGCGATGGCGGCGGCTCTGGAAGGTTTCGCGTACCGTGGCTTCCTCTGTAAGGGTTTTCGATGCAGGGGCTTTATATAGGCGGAAGGGCAGCCTCGGAGGGTCGAAGGGGCGCCGACACCATAGGGGGCGCGGCCCAGGCCCTGGCCGCGCCACCGTATCATCTGGGGCCCACAGGGCCCCCCTCTGGCGGCTCTCGGGTGTTCTGGATGCTTCCGGGCAAAATAGGAACCTGGACGTTGATTTCGTCCAATTCCGAGAATATTTCGTTACTAGGATTTCTGAAACCAAAAACAGCAGAAAACGAGAACCGACACTTCGGCATCTTGTTAATAGGTTAGTTCCAGAAAATGCGTAAATACGACATATAATGTGCATAAAACATGTAGATATCATCAATAAAGTAGCATGGAACATAAGAAATTATCGATACGTTGGAGACGTATCAACGACCATCTAGCTACTGCTATGGACCCATAGTCCAGGGGTGAACTACTCACTCATCACTCCGGAGGCGATCATGGCGATGAAGAGTCCTCCGGGAGATGATTCCCCTCTCCGCCAGGGTGCCGGAGGCGATCTCCTGAATCCCCCGAGATGGGATTGGCGGCGGCGGCGTCTCTGGAAGGTTTTCCGCATCGTGGCTCTCGGTACAGAGGGTTTCGCGACGAAGACTTTAAGTAGGCGGAAGGGCAACGCGGGGGGCCACACGAGGGCACCACACACTAGGGCCGCGCGGGCCCAAGCCTGGCCGCGCCGCCCTAGTGTGGCGGCGCCTCGTGGCCCCACTTCCTTTCCCCTTCGGTCTTACGGAAGCTTCGTGCAAAAATAGGACCCCGGGCGTTGATTTCGTCCAATTCCGAGAATATTTCCTTACTAGGATTTCGAAACCAAAAACAGCAGAAAACAGCAGCTGGCTCTTCGGCATCTTGTTAATAGGTTAGTGCCGGAAAATGCGTAAATACGACATATAATGTGTATAAAACATGTAGATATCATCAATAATGTAGCATGGAACATAAGAAATTATCGATACGTCGGAGACGTATCAGCATCCCCAAGCTTAGTTACTGCTCGTCCCGAGCGGGTAAACGATAACAAGGATAATTTCCGGAGTGACATGCCATCATAATCTTGATCATACTATTGTAAGCATATGTAATGAATGCAGCGATCAAAACAATGGTAATGACATGAGTAAACAAATGAATCATAAAGCAAAGACTTTTCATGAATAGTACTTCAAGACAAGCATCAATAAGTCTTGCATAAGAGTTAACTCATAAAGCAATAAATCAAAGTAAAGGTATTGAAGCAACACAAAGGAAGATTAAGTTTCAGCGGTTGCTTTCAACTTATAACATGTATATCTCATGGATAGTGTCAATGTAAAGTAATATAACAAGTGCAATATGCAAGTATGTAGGAATCAATGCACAGTTCACACAAGTGTTTGCTTCTTAAGGTGGAGAGAGATAGGTAAAGCCGACTCAACAATAAAAGTAAAAGAAAGGTCCTTCAAAGAGGAAAGCATCGATTGCTATATTTGTGCTAGAGCTTTTATTTTGAAAACATGAAACAATTTTGTCAACGGTAGTAATAATTCATATGTGCTATGCATAATACTTCCTACAAGTTGCATGTCTCATGCATAGAGTACCAATAGTGCTCGCACCTTGTCCTACTATCTCGGAAAACACGGATTCTCATCGCATAACATATGTTTCAACCAAGTGTCACAAAGGGGTACCTCTATGCCGCCTGTACAAGTGTCTAAGGAGAAAGCACGCATTGGATTTCTCGCTTTTGATTATTCTCAACTTAGACATCCATACCGGGACAACATAGACTACAGATAATGGACTCCTCTTTTTAATGCTTAAACATTCAACAATAGTTAATATTCTCATAAGAGATTGAGGTTGTATGTCCAAACTGAAACTTCCACCATGATACATGGCTTTAGTTAGCGGCCCAATGTTCTTCTCTAACATATGCATACTCAAACCATTTGATCATGAAATCCACTACTTCGAGACAAGACGAACATGCATAGCATCTCACATGATATCCAACAAAGATAAAGTTGATGGCGTCCCCAGAAAACATGGTTACCGCTCAACAAGCAACTTATAAAAATTAAAACACATAACTACATATTCATCACCATAATAGTTTTTAAGCTATTTGTCCCATGAGCTATATATTGTAAAGGCGAATGATGGAATTTTAAAGGTAGCACTCAAGCAATTTAATTTGGAATGGCGGAGAAATACCATGTAGTAGGTAGGTATGGTGGACACGAATGGCATAGTGGTTGGCTCAAGGATTTTGGATGCATGAGAAGTATTCCCTCTCGATACAAGGTTTAGGCTAGCAAGGTTATTTGAAGCAAACTCAAGGATGAACCGGTGCAGCAAAACTCACATAAAAGACATATTGTAAACATTATAAGACTCTACACTGTCTTCCTTGTTGTTCAAAACTCAATACTAGAAATTATCTAGACCTTAGAGAGACCAAATATGCAAACCAAATTTTAGCAAGCTCTATGTATTTCTTCATTAATGGGTGCAAAGTATATGATGCAAGAGCTTAAACATGAGCACAAAAATTGCCAAGTATCACATTATCCAAGACATTTTAGAATTACTACATGTAGCATTTCCCGATTCCAAACATATAACAATTTAACGAAGAAATTTCAACCTTCGCCTTGAACATTATGAGTAAAGCCTAAGGACATATTTGTCCATATGCAACAGACGGAGCGTGTCTCTCTCCCATACGAGTGAATGCTAGGATCCATTTTATTCAAACAAAAACAAAAGCAAAACAAACCGACGCTCCAAGCAAAGTACATAAGATGTGATTGAATAAAAATATAGTTCCGGGGAGGAACCTGATGATGTTGTCGATGAAGAAGGGGATGCCTTGGGCATCCCCAAGCTTAGACGCTAGAGTCTTCTTAAAATATTCAGGGATGAACCACGGGGGCATCCCCAAGCTTAGAGCTTTCACTCCTCTTGATCATAGTATATCATACTCCTCTCTTGACCCTTGAAAACTTCCTTCACACCAAACTTCAAGCAAACTCATTAGCGGGTTAGTGCATAATTAAAAATTCACATGTTCAGAGGTGACACAATCATTCTTAACACTTCTGGACATTGCACAAAGCTACTGGACATTAATGGATCAAAGGAATTCATCCAACATAGCAAATACGGCAATGCGAAATAAAAGGCAGAATCTGTCAAAAACAGAACAGTCCGTAAAGACGAACCTGAAAGGTGCACTAGACTTGCTCAAATGGAAAAACTCAAAACTAATGAAAGTTGCGTACATATCTGAGGATCACACACAATAAATTTGCAGATTTGTTTGATTTTTTTACAGAGACTTCTGCTCAAATTCGTGACAGACAGCAATGCTGTTTCTGCGCAGCAATCCAAATCTAGCATCAACTTTACCATAGAGACTTTACTTGGCACAAAAACATGATAAGGAGAGGTTGCTACAGTAGTAAACAACTTCCAAGACTCAAATATAAAACAAAATACTGTAGTAAAAACATGGGTTGTCTCCCATAAGCGCTTTTCTTTAACGCCTTTCAGCTAGGCGCAGAAAGTGTAATTCAAGTATTATCAAGAGATGAAGCATCAACATCATATTTTGCTCTAATGATAGAATCATAAGGTAACTTCATTCTTTTTTCTAGGGAAGTGTTCCATACCTTTCTTGAGAGGAAATTGATATTTAATATTACCTTCCTTCATATCAATGGTAGCACCAACGGTTCGAAGAAAAGGTCTTCCCAATATAATGGGACAAGATGCATTGCATTCAATATCCAAGACAACAAAATCAACGGGGACAAGGTTATTGTTAACCATAATATGAACATTATCAATTCTCCCCAAAGGTTTCTTTTTAGCATTATCAGCGAGATTAACATCCAAATAACAATTTTTCATTGGTGGCAAGTCCAGCATATCATAGACTTTCTTAGGCATAACAGAAATACTTGCACCAAGATCACATAAAGCATTACAATCAAAATCATTGACCCTCATCTTAATGATAGGCTCCCAACCATCTTCTAACTTTCTAGGAGTAGAAGTTTCAAGTTTTAGTTTCTCTTCTCTAGCTTTTATGAGAGCATTTGTAATATGTTTTGTAAAGGCCAAATTTATAGCACTAGCATTAGGACTTTTAGCAAGTTTTTGTAAGAACTTTATAACTTCAGAGATGTGGCAATCATCAAAATCTAAATCATTATGAGCTACAGCAATGGGATCATTGTCCCCAAGGTTGGAAAAAATTTCAGCAGTTTTATCACAAGTGGTTTCAGCAGTTTTAGCAATTTCAGGCAGTTTTGTACGCTTTGCACTAGGAGTAGAAACATTGCCAACACCAATTATTTTACCATTGGTAGTAGGAGGTGCAGCAACATGTGAATCATTATCATTACTAGTGGTGGTAATAGTCCAAACTTTAGCTACATTATTCTCTTTAGCTAGTTTTTCATTTTCTTCTTTATCCCACCTAGCACGCAAGTCAGCCATTAATCGTATATTCTCATTAATTCTAACTTGGATGGAATTTTCTGTAGTAGTAATCTTATTATCAATATCCTTATTAGGCATAACTTTCAATTTTAATAGATCAACATCAGAGGCAAGTCTATCAACTCTAGAAGCAATAATATCAATTTTATCAAGCTTTTCCTCAACAGATTTGTTAAAAGCGAGTTTGTGTACTAATAAATTCTTTAAGCATGGCTTCAAGACCAGGGGGTACACTCCTATTATTGTTGTAAGAATTCCCATAAGAATTACCATAACCATTACCATTAGCGAAGGATATGGCCTATAGTTATTACCGAATTGTTCCTATAAGCATTGTTGTTGAAATTATTATTTTTAATGAAATTCACAACAACATTTTCTTCTTGAGCAACCAATGAAGCTAAAGGAACATTATTTGGATCAACATTAGATCTACCATTCACAAGCATAGACATAATCACATCAATCTTATCACTCAAGGAAGAGGTTTCTTCAACGGAATTTACCTTCTTACCTTGTAGAGCTCTTTCCGTGTGCCATTCGAGTAATTTATCATCATATCATCAAGAAGCTTTGTAGCCGCCCCCAAAGTGATGGACATAAAGGTACCTCCAGCAGCTGAATCCAATAAATTCCGCGAAGAAAAATTTAGTCTGCATAGAAGGTTTGAATGATCATCCAAGTAGTCGAGTCCATGGGTTGGGCAATTCTTTACCAAAGATTTCATTCTCTCCCATGCTTGAGCAACATGTTCAGTATCTAATTGCTTAAAATTCATTATGCTACTTCTCAAAGATATAATTTTAGCGGGAGGATAATATCTACCAATAAAAGCATCCTTACATTTAGTCCATGAATCAATACTATTCTTAGGCAAAGATAGCAACCAATCTTTAGCTCTTCCTCTTAATGAGAAAGGAAACAATTTCAATTTAATAATATCACCATCTACATCCTTATACTTTTGCATTTCACAAAGTTCAACAAAATTATTAAGATGGGCAGCAGCATCATCAGAACTAACACCAGAAAATTGCTCTCTCATAACAAGGTTCAGTAAAGCAGGTTTAATTTCAAAGAATTCTGCTGTAGTAGCAGGTGGAGCAATAGGTGTGCATAGGAAATCATTATTATTTGTGTTTGTGAAGTCACACAACTTAGTATTTCCAGGGGTATTCATTTTAGCAATAGTAAATAAAGCAAACTAGATAAAGTAAATGCAAGTAACTAATTTTTTTTGTGTTTTTGATATAGAGAGCAAGACAGTAAATAAAGTAAAACTAGCAACTAATTTTTTTGTGTTTTGTTTAAGTGCAGCAAACAAAGTAGTAAATAAAATAAAGCAAGACAAAAACAAAGTAAAGAGATTGGGAAGTGGAGACTCCCCTTGCAGCGTGTCTTCATCTCCCCGGCAACGGCGCCGGAAAACGAGGCTTGATGCGCGTAGATGTACACGTCCGTTGGGAACCCCAAGAGGAAGGTATGATGCGCACGGTGGCAAGTTTTCCCTCGGAAAGAAACCAAGGTTTAATCGAACCAGGAGGAGCCAAGAAGCACGTTGAAGGTTGATGGTGGCGAAATGTGATGCGGCGCAACACCAGGGATTCCGGCGCCAACGTGGAACCTGCACAACACAACCAAAGTACTTTGCGCCAACGAAACAGTGAGGTTTTCAATCTCACCGGCTTGCTGTAACAAAGGATTAACCATATTGTGTGGAAGATGATTGTTTGCGAAGAAAACAGTAAAGAACAATTGCAGTAGATTGTATGCGATGTAAAGAATAGGACCGGGGTCCACAGTTCACTAGAGGTGTCTCTCCCATAAGATTAAAGCATGTTGGGTGAACAAATTACAGTCGGGCAATTGACAAATAGAGAGGGCATAACAATGCACATACATGATATGATAAATATAGTGAGATTTAATCAGGGCATTACGACAAAGTACATAGACCGCCATCCAGCATGCATCTATGCCTAAAAAGTCCACCTTCGAGTTATCATCCGAACCCCTTCCGGTATTAAGTTGCAAGCAACGGACAATTGCATTAAGTATGGTGCGTAATGTAATCAACAACTACATCCTTAGACATAGCATCAATGTTTTATCCCTAGTGGCAACAGACACATCCACAACCTTAGAACTTTACGTCACTCGTCCTAGATTTAATGGAGGCATGAACCCACTATCGAGCATAAATACTCCCTCTTGGAGTTAAGAGCAAAAACTTGGCCAGAGCCTCTACTAATAACGGAGAGCATGCAAGATCATAAACAACACATAGGTAATAGATTGATAATCACCATAACATAGTATTCTCTATCCATCGGATCCCGACAAACACAACATATAGTATTACAGATAGATGATCTTGATCATGTTAGGCAGCTCACAAGATCAAACAATGAAGCATAATTAGGAGAAGACGACCATCTAGCTACTGCTATGGACCCATAGTCTAGGGGTGAACTACTCACTCATCACTCCGGAGGCGATCATGGCGATGAAGAGTCCTCCGGGAGATGATTCCCCTCTCCGGCAGGGTGCCGGAGGCGATCTCCTGAATCCCCGAGATGGGATTGGCGGCGGCGGCGTCTCTGGAAGGTTTTCCGTATCGTGGCTCTCGGTACAGAGGGTTTCGCGACGAAGACTTTAAGTAGGCGGAAGGGAAACACGGGGGGCCACATGAGGGCCCCACACACTAGGGCCGCGCGGGCCCAAGCCTGGCCGCGCCGCCCTAGTGTGGCGGCGCCTCGTGGCCCCACTTCCTTTCCCCTTCGGTCTTCTGGAAGCTTCGTGCAAAAATAGGACCACGGGCGCTGATTTCGTCCAATTCCGAGAATATTTCCTTACTAGGATTTCTGAAACCAAAAACAGCAGAAAACGACAAGCGGCTCTTCGGCATCTTGTTAATAGGTTAGTGCCGGAAAATGCGTAAATACGACATATAATGTGTATAAAACATGTAGATATCATCAATAATGTAGCATGGAACATAAGAAATTATCGATACGTCGGAGACGTATCATGGGGTAGCTATTGTCATCTTCTTTACAACAAAATTGGTTTCACCTAAATGCGAGTTTCCTAACTCAAGTTGTTGCATTTTCCATATTGGAGGTTTTACCGGTTTGTTGTTTATAGATAGGTAAAACCTTTATCCATTTGTTTCTATCCTACTTTTATGGACTATGATGTTTCTATGCATATTGTTGTAGAGCTCGTTGTTGTGATTTTAACGAGCCCAAGATCATCGAAATCGGAGTCCGGATGCAAAAGTTATCAAGGTTTTCGTATCGGGTGTTTGGGCAAAAACTGGGGGGCGGAACTGCCGCAGGAACCCCCGGCACTGCCGCCGGGAGCACCCCGGCACTGCCGGTGGCCAAGGCCGGCACTGTCGGCCACCCCTGCACTGCCGGTGGAACAAGGCCGGCACTGCCGGCCACCCCGGCACTGCCGGTGGCTCAAGGCCGGCACTGCCGGCCTGTCGCGATTTTAGCCCCAACGGGCAGAAATGTGAGACCCCTATTTAAGCCCTTCTTCCTCCTCTTTCTCCCCACTTCTTCTTCCTCCTTTTCCTCTCCACCATTGTTGACCTTGAGAGCTTGCCACATCCCTCTACTCCTCCAATGATTCTTGAATCCATTTGAGGGAAAAGGAAGAGGAGATCTAGATCTATATTTCTACCAATCAAATCCATCTCTTTGTGAGTGGAACTCTCTAGATCTTGATCTTGGTGTTCTTTGTGAATTCCTTTGTTCTTCCTCTCTTATTCCCCCAATAGCTTTTGTAGCTTTGTTGGAATTTGAGAGAGAAGGACTTGAGCATCTTTGTGGTGTTCTTGCCATTGCATTTGGTGCATCGGTTTGAATTCTCCACCGTGATTCGTGGAGGTGAAAGCAAGAAAGTTGTTACTCTTGGGTTCTTGGAACCCTAGACGGATTCTAGACCTTTGTGGTGATTTGTTGGGAGCCTCCAATTAAGTTGTGGATGTGTGCCCCAACCTTTGTGTAAGGCCGGCCGGTTTCCGCCTCGAAGGAAATCCCTTAGTGGAACCGTGACCTAGGCCTTTGTGGCGAGGGTCACCAGAGATTTAGGTGAGGCGCCTTCGTGGAGTTCGGTGTGTGGTG
The DNA here is from genome assembly GCF_022539505.1 of Lolium rigidum. Taxonomy (NCBI): domain Eukaryota; kingdom Viridiplantae; phylum Streptophyta; class Magnoliopsida; order Poales; family Poaceae; genus Lolium; species Lolium rigidum. The sequence goes on from NC_061508.1 coordinate 357,767,925, forward strand.
TGAGTACCGCATCTTGGGGTGAGGCCTTTGTGGCGTTGGTGTGCATCGAGCAACCACACCTCAAGGTGAGCCTCTTGTGGCGTTCGGGAGCACTAAGCCACCGCACCTCTCTCCACCGGAGATTAGCACTCACAAGAGTGTGAACTCCGGGATAAATCATCGTCTCCCGCGTGCCTCGGTTATCTCTATACCCGAGCTCTTTACTTATGCACTTTACCTTGTGATAGCCATCGTGCTTGAAGTTATATATATCTTGCTATCACATAAGTTGCTTGTCTTGCTTAGCATAAGTTGTTGGTGCACATAGGTGAATCATTGCTTAGAATAAGTTGTTGGTGCACATAGGTGAACCATAGTATATAGGCTTTGGGCTTGACAAAGTAAACACTAGTTTTATTCCGCATTTGTTAAGCCCATCTCGTAAAAGTTTTTAAATCGCCTATTCACCCCCCTCTAGGCGACATCCGTGTCCTTTCAATTGGTATCAGAGCAAGGTCTCTCATTCTTAGGCTTCACCGCCTTGAGAGTAAAGATGTCGATAAGGGGATTAGATCACAATAACTTGTTTATATTTGATGGCACAAATTATGATCTTTGGAAAATTTATGTGCTTAATATTTTGAGGGGTATTTCCCCGAACATGGAGCGATTTCTTGACATGGGTTTTTCTTCTCCTAAGGATCCCCAAAATTTATCTTATGAGGAGAAGAAAAACTCTTGTCTCGATGCTCTTGCTTCTCATGTGTTTTCCATTGTTGTGAGCAATGTAGTTACTTCTTCAATCATGCCTTTTGGGAGCGCTCATGAATTATGGACAAAGCTTCAAGATAAATATGATGTGTCCAATATTGTTGAGGATGATTGTATTGCTTCCACTTCCGGCCGTGATGAGTTTTTTTCTTCATCCACTTCACCAATGTGTGGCAATACACAAGGTAATGATATGGTGAGTGGTGGTGGAAATTGCAATGTTGATATTGAGCTTTCTATTGATGATTCTTCATCTATATCTCATTGCAATGGTTCATCTTTGGACTTTAACACATCTAGCACTAGAAATGATTTACATGCTTGTGTTGATAGTCCATGCATATCATGTGTAAGTTGCTTAAATAAATCTAATGATGATATGCTTGCTTTGTCTTGTGGCCATGATAAAAATACTTCTATTTCCTCTAGTTGTTGTGTGACTAACAATGTAGAGGAAACCAAAGATTCTATTGCTCAAGACAAGATCTTGAAAGAAGCCTCAAGTAACTCCTCATCTTTATCTCACGGTTCTCATATATGCCTTATGGCCAAGAGTTCCACGGTATCTCCTACCGTGGAACCTAATATTCCTCGTGGTGATAAGGATGAGGATGAGTATGAGTATGAAGAAGAGGATTGGGTTGTCTCTCTACGCAATAAGGGTGAGAGTGTATTCAAGGTTCTTTGCAAAGATAAAATTGCTTGCTCTCACTTCTTTGAAATCTTGACTACCGCTATTGAGAGCCAAAAACTTATTTGGATGCATGAGAACACCATTGATAAAAAGGGTGCTCTTGAACGAGAGTATGCCAATGATGTAGCATCCCTAAAGAATGATCTTGAAGAAGAACAAGAGACCGTAGCCTCTCTTGAAGAGCAACTTGAAACCCTTGAAGTGTCTCAAAATGAAATAGTTTCTAAACTCACTAAGGAAAGAGACCATGCTAAAGCTCAAGTAAAAATGCTTAAAAAGGAAAATTCCAAAGTTGGCGTTGGTCATGATAAACTTGTTAAGGATCTAGATGATCTAGACAAGGCCCACAAGGCCTTGGAGAGCGAACACTCTATCCTCACCAAGTCACATGAGCAACTCCAAGCTTCTTATTTAAAAGAGCATGATATGTTACCCACTCTTCTTAATATGTCTTGTGATGATTCTTGTGCTACTAACTCTACTTCTTGTGAAGCATCTATCTTGAAGGAGAATGTTGAGCTAATGGCTCAACTTGAATTGCTAACTTGCAATTATGGGAAATTGGAAGAAAATCATGGAAAGCTTTCTCGCTCCCATGAGGATCTTCTAGCCTCTCATGATAGGCTAAAGTTAGCTCATGAGGCTATCATATCTAAGGCAACACCTTGTGAGCCTCATGTGGATACTAGCACTACTACTCAAAATGCTATATTGCCATGTGCTAGTCCTAGTAATTCATCCACTCATAATATTGCTAAATCTTGTGATGAATTATCTTCCTTGCCTTGTTGCTCTAACAATGAAGATTCTACTTCCTCTAGTACTTGTGTTGTTACTAACCATGTAGAGGAAATCAAAGAGCTCAAGGTCCAAGTCACTTCTTTGAAGAATGACTTGGTAAAGGGTCATGAAGGGAAATGCAAACTTGACACGATGTTGAGTATGCAACAATCCCCCAATGACAAGAGTGGACTTGGATTCAAATCCAACGACAAGAACAAGTCCAAGAACAACAACAAGAAGACACTACAAGGGAAAGGACTATTGCCGGCGCACCTAAAAGTCACATTGCCGACGCACCACGAGCCCGCCGCTGCGAATGGGCCGGTGATAACTGGCCACTGCCGGCGCACCAGGCGGTGCGCCGGCGATAGGACATGTACTGCCGGCGCGCCTCGGTAGATTCGCCGGCAAAGGGCAAGTTCCACCGGCGCACCTTCTCCGGAGGTGCGCCGGCAGTATGCCTGCATCGCCGGCGCGGCGACTTCCTGGTGCGCCGGCAACACCTTCCACCGGCGCACGTCCTAGGTGGTGCGCCGGCACGTTTTTCCTCCACCTATAAGCTTTTTCCTAGTAGTGAGAAGGGCCAAGTACAAGTCAAAGACCCGGCCAAGATTGTTTGCTTCAAGTGCAATATTGAAGGGCACCATGTTAGATCTTGCCCTTTGAAGAAGAAGCAAAAAGGAAGCGGCCTCAAGCTCAAACTCATATTCAACCTCAAGTTGAAGAAATACCACTTCCCAAGAAGAAACAAGCCAATGCTCCCATTGTGGAGAAACCTAGTGAGAAGAAGGAGAAGAAAAGAACTTGCTACATATGCCGTGAGAAGGGCCACATCTCCTCCTTGTGCACTATTGGTACCTCATCCAACTCTATCACCATTGATGATGTTTATTCTCTTCGTAAGGATGAGGGTGGCAATGTGTTTGCCAAATATGTTGGTGCTCATAGTGGTGTCAAGAAAAGAACCATTTGGGTTGCCAAGCCTATTGTGACTAACCTCTTAGGACCCAACTTAGTTGGGGACCAACAATCCAAAATTTGATCAATAGGTGCTTGTTGGAGGGCATTGGAGACTTGGCTACATCATGAAGAATTAAGGGATCTTCATCATTTATATTATCTCAAGCCAAGTCTTTTGGTTATCTTGCTTCTATCATGTATTCAATGTTCCTCCTTGCGATAACATGTTCTCAACTCACTTATATTGAAAGTTACTCGCCCCTTTGCATGTGTTTGTATATGTTGTGCTTCCTACTTGCTTTTCTTGAGAAATCAAGTTTATGTATGTTGGGTTGCACACCGTGTACTTGTGTTTGTGTTGGAGCCTCTTTGCATCTTGTTGTATCTTATATGGCTCTTATGAGAGATTAATGGACTATCCCGTTTTGGGGAAGTGATATTCCTTTGGGAATTTCATGATCCTAACAATGTGTGTACATGAGGAATATCACTTAGAATTGATATTGCAAGATTACCTAGTCTCTATGTGGTATGTCATCTTCATGAGAAATTCAAATTCCAATGTCCATTAATATCTCTAGTTGGATCTTATTTGCCTCTTGTGAAAATATATTATTTATCACATTATGGGGGAGTAATAAGCTTTGTGCATATTACAAGCCTAGGAAACGTGAACATTTGAGGTTGTGTCACATAAAATTGATATTGTAAAATATCTCTCATATGTGACATGTTTTCTCAAACAAGTTCCAATTTGCTTAAATGGCTTCATTGCTAATATCTTTGTGGATCTTATTTGTGAAAGTTTTTCTTGACATGGTTTTTCACAATGTGTCCCTCAATACATTTTTGGAAAACCATATGCTTCAAGTCCTACTATTAATTGCTTTGCATGTTGGTATGAATACTATTAATTGCTTTGCATGTTGGTATGAATACTATTAATTGCTTTGCATGTTGGTATGAATACTATTAATTGCTTTGCATGTTGGTATGAATACTATTAATTGCTTTGCATGTTGGTATGACTAATTGAAGCTATCAAGAAACTCCCTTTGCATGATGGTTAACTCTTATCTTTTACCATATGCTTTATTCGTTGTAAATATGATCTTATGTATACTTACAAACTACCACCGGGAAATATTTCCTAATACCTCTTGTCCTAGGACAAGTGGTAATAAATTACGAGGTAGATATTTATTGATCATATATACATTGGCTCTTGTGTTTAAATTGCCTTATTTATTGCCATGAATTTGTTTTGCTTCGACTCCCATGTGTCCTCCTTGCATCTTATGGATCTAATTTGACTATTCAAACTTTCTTAGCATTTTAGTAGATATAGGTAGCGTGATGATCCTAGTTTTGTGCATTTTGTATTCATATGAAAAATCCTAGATAATGCACTAATCTTGGGGGAGCTCTTATATATTTGTTAGAATGCTTAACATCTCTTGATCATTATCAAAAATTTGGTTTTGGGAGATATAAATTTTTCTTTTTTGGTACTTTGTGCCATCATAAGAAGTGTCGAGGGTTTGGTTTATTTGTTGGAACCTTGCTCTCTTGGGAGTTGGTTATCTCATTCCTTTGTGCTTAGGCTTAATTAGCTTCTTATAATGAGATAAGTCTTTGGAGTCAATCTTGTGTTGATTTGATTCTTTGATATAATTTGGGCAACCTTTGTCTCTTGATTTATTTGGTGTTTTGTCCAAATTGTATTTTCCTTTGGTTCTTGAAAGTATTGTGCATGCATATTTAATATATGTATATCTTATGGCATGTGTCACTTTCTTTGATCCAATATATAGGGTAAACTCCATCAAATCCTAATTTGGCTAAGATGTGCATGAAATTCAATTTCATATCTATATGCACATAGAATTGTGGAGTTTGTCCTATATGTTGTAGTGTGTCTAACTACTTCGGACCCAATTAGTTTGGGGACCATTTTGTACTTACCTTTGTGTTAGGTACAATGGATATGCATTGGATGCTTGTCACTCTTGGAAAGAAGTGGTGACTCAATGGTAACTTGAGGCAAGCTAGGATGGTCAACGAACACATATCTACTACATATACACCAATGCTATCTCGGTAACAAGTATCTTCTCATGCATATTTTTCTAGCATCCAACCATGTGGTTGCATCTTGGCATGAATCTCTTGATTTGCAAATATTGTGCTTCTTGCTAAAGTCTTAACGAAACCTCTTTATTGCGAATGTGAGTAATTTGAGATGCGTACATATGTTGGGAAGTATATAAAATCATGCTCACGATTCACCCATCCCATCTATGCCCATCTAGCAATTTTATTGCATATCAATTCCTCAAGGCTCTCACGTGTGTAATATAGATGAAAGTGCAAATTTAGTTATTTCTTTTGGTATCCTCGTTTGTGATACTTGTTGCCTATCTCAATGCATCCCAACTATCTTCTATCCCTTGCTGATATTTGTGATGTATTTTAGATGATTGTGGTTGAATTTCATGAATGTACAATAAGATAAAATTGAGCCTTTGGCCATGCTATTAAGCAAAAATTCTTATTGGTATATATATTGCATAACTTCATTTTAGGTTATCATACTATATTTCTTGAGTATCTATTTTGTGTGTGCATGTTTCTTTGTGGATAAATATCTTTGTGATATTGCTCACTTAGAGAAACTTATACACATAAGAGATTATACATCTCCATTTGATATCTTATTTATTTGTTGCATGTTGATTGATCATGCTAAGCAATATAACTCATTGAAGACTATGATGATGCTTTTTGCTCATCCTTGTAATAGTCTTATAATATGCTTTATCATGCCTTTCACATATCCTCTTGGTTGAGCTTTTTATTATGGTGCCTCTTACTTGTTGCTCAACCATTTGTTTGTTGCAAGTGTTAAGCTTAATTTTCTATCTATGATCTATTTCAAATGTTTGTGTTTGAAATAGTAATGAGGGAGTGAGGATTCCATGTTATGCATATTGTATTCAAATGCAACATTTTAATTTATACATGTACCTTGGGGAGCTTCCTCATTTATTTAAGGCACTATTTTATGGTGTTCATTAGAGTTTGATTCACTTGGTATTTTTTTGTTTTGAATGATATTATGGGAGTGATGATTCCATGTTTGTGCACTTCATACTCCAATGAAAATTGTCTAGTTTTGTGCACAAACATTGGGGAGCTTCCTAATATTATTTAGAGCAATCTTCTTGATCTTATCATAATATCTATCTTTATTTTGGTATCTTCTTTGGGGTTCATTTGGTTGCTTGCTTCATTTGTTGAAGCTCCTTGACTTTGTTATCTTTTTGCAATCTTTGATCCTATCTATAGTGTGATTCCTTCCGAATATTCGTCATTGGATACGTGCATTTGATTCCACTCAAATTATGAGAAATTCACACGCTATGGAGGAACTCTCGCTATATTGGCCTTCTAAATTTTTCACCCATTTCAGAAATTGGTGCCAATGGGGGAGAAGTTTGGAGGGTTTAAGGGAATTTGGTTATGTCTTTGCTTTGTGCTTAAGCATGTGCCTTTATTGCATTGCATATTGTTGCTTTGCATAGTTGAATATTTAGAGGAAACTCCACTAGGCTTTGAATGCCAATGTATGCTATGAAGGTCAAGTTCATTCACACATGCATATATTATGGGGGAGTTTGCTCTATATATTCAACTTGTTTGTTACTTAAATTCCGTATATAAACTCCTCTCAAAGAGATTGTCATCAATTACCAAAATGGGGGAGATTGAAAGTGCATGGAGCCCCCATGTGTGGTTTTGGTAATTAATGACAATCCCTATGGACTAATGTTTGCATTGAGTTATATTTGTAGGTGTTGTCCATAGGCAATGCTTGAACCATATGTTGGCTTCAAGATTGCAATAAGAAGAAATTGATGAAGGATATCAAGTGTCAAGTATTTCTTGAAGATGAAGATGAAGTGAGCCCTCAAGTTACTTCAAGACATCAACATGATGAAGAATGAAGAAATGAAGTGCAAGTTCAAGATGAGCCAACTCGAAGAGATCATATGCTTGAAGCTTACCATGAAGAAATGAAGTGCAAGTTTAAGATGAGCCAACTCAAAGATATCATATGCTTGAAGCATGCTCTCCATATAGTGTTCATGCATATGTGAAGATGCACCGAAGAAGAAGCTCTCCCATGATGGATTATGGGGGAGCAATCCACAAGACTTCGTCAAGCAAGCACAATCAAGGAAGGTGTTCCATCTTGTTGCGGTCAAGATCGTCATCATCGAGCTCAAGTGGAATGCGCTAGTATAAGGTTTGCTCTTGATAGGGTTTCTTTCTCACCGGTCTCGTAGTGTAGTTGGAGACCGGTTTATAGTTTAGTTGCCGTACTATCAAGAGGGCTCTCGAGTGAGTAACTCGATCGTATCGTCCGGAGAGAGCTCAAACCTTTGCATCCTTGCATCATCTTTCTTGGTTGTTATTTGGATCTTATCCATATGGTGTTTTAGAGCTTGTGCTTATTCTCATGACAAGCTCTAGTTCATCGAAAACAGATTCCGCATGAATCACTTGTTGCGTTTTCGATATTGGAGTTTTTCTCGGTTTCTTGTATTGAGAGGTTTCACTCTAAAATACATAGAAAAACCTACCCCACTTGTTCTTAATCTTTTCAATCTTTGTGGGGTAGCTATTGTCATCTTCTTTACAACAAAATTGGTTTCACCTAAATGCGAGTTTCCTAACTCAAGTTGTTGCATTTTCCATATTGGAGGTTTTACCGGTTTGCTGTTTATAGATAGGTAAAATCTTTATCCATTTGTTTCTATCCTACTTTGCGGGACTATGATTTTTCTATGCATATTGTTGTAGAGCTCGTTGTTGTGATTTCAACGAGCCCAAGATCATCGAAATCGGAGTCCGGATGCAAAAGTTATCAAGGTTTTCGTATCGGGTGTTTGGGCAAAAACTGGGGGGCCGGAACTGCTGCCGGGAACACCCCGGCACTGCCGCCGGGAGCACCCCGGCACTGCCGCCGGGAGCACCCCGGCACTGCCGGTGGCCAAGGCCGGCACTGTCGGCCACCCCTGCACTGCCGGTGGAACAAGGCCGGCACTGCCGGCCACCCCGCACTCGCCGGTGGCTCAAGGCCGGCACCGCCGGCCCGTCGCGATTTTAGCCCCAACGGGCGGAAATCCGAGACCCCTATTTAAGCCCTTCTTCCTCCTCTTTCTCCCCACTTCTTCTTCCTCCTTTTGCTCTCCACCATTGTTGACCTTGAGAGCTTGCCACATCCCTCTACTCCTCCAATGATTCTTGAATCCATTTGAGGGAAAAGAAAGAGGAGATCTAGATCTATATTTCTACCAATCAAATCCATCTCTTTGTGAGTGGAACTCTCTAGATCTTGATCTTGGTGTTTTTTGTGAATTCTTTTGTTCTTCCTCTCTTATTCCCCCAATAGCTTTTGTAGCTTTGTTGTAATTTGAGAGAGAAGGACTTGAGCATCTTTGTGGTGTTCTTGCCATTGCATTTGGTGCATCGGTTTGAGTTCTCCACCGTGATTCATGGAGGTGAAAGCAAGAAAGTTGTTACTCTTGGGTTCTTGGAACCCTAGACGGATTCTAGACCTTTGTGGTGATTTGTTGGGAGCCTCCAATTAAGTTGTGGATGTGTGCCCCAACCTTTGTGTAAGGCCCGGTTTCCGCCTCGAAGGAAATCCCTTAGTGGAACCGTGACCTAGGCCTTTGTGGCGAGGGTCACCGGAGATTTAGGTGAGGCGCCTTCGTGGCGTTCGGTGTGTGGTGTGAGTACCGCATCTTGGGGTGAGGCCTTTGTGGCGTTGGTGTGCATTGAGCAACCACACCTCAAGGTGAGCCTTTTGTGGCGTTCGGGAGCACTAAGCCACCGCACCTCTCCACCGGAGATTAGCACTCGCAAGAGTGTGAACTCCGGGATAAATCATCGTCTCCCGCGTGTCTCAATTATCTCTATACCCGAGCTCTTTACTTATGCACTTTACCTTGTGATAGCCATCGTGCTTGAAGTTATATATATCTTGCTATCACATAAGTTGCTTGTCTTGCTTAGCATAAGTTGTTGGTGCACATAGGTGAATCATTGCTTAGAATAAGTTGTTGGTGCACATAGGTGAACCATAGTATATAGGCTTTGGGCTTGACAAAGTAAACACTAGTTTTATTCCGCATTTGTTAAGCCCATCTCGTAAAAGTTTTTAAATCACCTATTCACCCCCCTCTAGGCGACATCCGTGTCCTTTCAGGAACCCTAGCTCGCCATGGACGCGGGAGTCGAGCGAGGGGAAGGGTATGCATGTTTATGGTCGAAGCGTTATTTTGTTTTACTTTTTTGACTTGTAACCAAACACATCTGGCGGTGGCAAACTGTTGTAAATAGAGATGAAAACCAGGGGCACATCAGTATAACGTTTCGCTTTCTAAACCAGAAGCTCGAGGAACTGGTGCGAGGCAGTTTCTCCGATTGCACTAGCGAGCAGCTTCGCGGTGAAATTAAGCAGCTTCGCGGTGAAATTAAGCGAGCCCACAGCCGGAGACTTCTTTTGGACTTGAGCTTCCCGCCCTTAAGCGGTTGGACGCACCGCTTTGACCATCTAACATTGCTACAGCCACGCTGAAGGAAGCCAGAAAAAACTGCATAGCTGTTTTCCAGCCTACTAGGTAAAAATCCTAGAGAGCACCAAATATGTACATAGAAAAGTAACTGCGGGAATGAAACTAGCAAGTCTATACGTGCTAAAATAGATGTTGGTTCCCCTATAATATAGTATTTATTTATATATGTCAGTGGAAACGGCCCTCTCTCACGGTCACTTTTATTAAAAAATCCCAAATCTCCAAAAGAAAACGTGCGGACTCACCAACTCGAACCCCACCTACCTCAGTCTAAGAGCATCTCTAACAGAGCCCGTAAAAGTCCCAAAACCGAAAAATAACCGCCAGTTTACGGGTTCGGGCCAAAAAATGGCGCCGATCAGTAAACGTAAACGAGCCAAAACTGAAAATATTTTTTCGGGCTGCGTTCGGTTCGCTCTGTCGGCCTATATTTGTAGGGGTCGAAAGGTCGAACTGAACGCTGAAACTGTACTCCTAGTGGTGTTTTGGCGGGCTGAAACTTCAGGTCCAAACAGTGCACTTCTGCCGGAAGACTACCGGAATAGGACCGAATTCGACAAAATCCGGCCGAATGTCAACTAAATTTCGGCCGGGCGCGGCCGGGGCGGACCTGAAGGCGTCCATGACGTGGCGGGGAGGGATCGAGCTCGCCGGGGCGGTGTTGGGCGGGGCCAGGGCAGGGCGGAGCGGCGCAGGCCGGGGCGTGCTCGGGCGCGCAGGGCCGGGGAGCCGCGCAGGCCTGGCGGCGCAGCGGGGCTGCGCGAGTCCCGGCGGCGCAGCGGGGGCGGCGGGGCCAGGGCGGGGCGGCGCAGCGCGGCCGGGGTGGGCGGGGCGCGGCAGGGGCTTGCGGGAGCCTCCACAGGAAGAAGCAAGAAGAAGAAGATGTAAGATGTGAGGAATTTTTTTTGACAAGTGGGTCCAGTGGTATATTTAGGAAAAGATGCTTTTTTACAGTTTTTGTTTCGGGTTCTGATCTGCGCCACTATTGTTTTGACCCGTAAACACGAGTTCAGTGGCCTGAACTCGTGTTTTACGGTTTACACGTTTACGGGCTCTGTTAGAGATGCTCTAAGAGCAGCTCTAACAGTAACTGAAAAACGAGCCGGAACTGATAAATTCCGGCGAGTTTACGAGTTCAAACCGAAATAGGCATAAAACGGAGCCTGAACTAGCGGCCTGGCCATCAACAGAGTTCGGGGGCCCGAGAAACTCGGCGGCCACCCCGTATTAAAACGAGTCGCGGAGGAGAGTTCGGTTTCCAAACCCGACTCCCCTCCGCCGCTGCCACCCGCTCCGCCGCCACCAACCACCTCTCCGATGAGGAATCCAGCTCGTTGAAGCGACGCTTCGCTCCAGCTCCGCGACGCCATCGTTTCGCGTGGTAGCTCTACATGGGGTGACGCAGGATTGGGCGGCGGGGACTCGCCGCCGTGCCCCCCCCCCCCGTGTTCCGCACGGAGGCGGAACAGCGCAAGTTCAACCGGTCGGAGGGCGCGCACAAGCGCAGCGCCTGCCGGTGTACTAACTGGGGGCTCACGCCCCCAGGAAAGATCGCCAAGTACATCAACAACGGCGGCGAGGGCTCCTCCTCTGGTGGTTCGAGCCACCCCCCGCGCCCGTCCGTCTACGACAGCTCCGGGGAGGAAGAGGCCATCGTCGTGCGGGAGCCGACGTTCTCCGTAGGAGACTACGTCCACGGCTCTGACGAGGAGGACGCCGTGATCGCGCAGGTGGCGGCGATCACTGAGGCGGAGGCCCGCGCTCGCTTCCGCCGGGAGGAGGCCGACACCGTCCGCCAAGTGTTGGAGTGCGAGGCGGCGCGCTAGGAGGAGCGCGTCCGCCGCGTCAATCTCGAGATCGTCGAGCTTGACTCCGTGCAGGAGCTCCTCACCGTCCTCTGCCTCGATGCTCAAGCTCCACCACCACCGGCACCGCCGCACGCAGAGGCCATCGGGCCTTCATTTTGCTCAGAATTAGCTCGCGTGGTTAGGGGTAGTATATAATTTAGCTTTTCAGTACATACTATGTAAATTTTGATGCTCAATTGGAGCATCAAAGTACCATCTATATATGTTCATCGATGAATTCTCCCGCAATATTTCAATTTCGTTTTTTATTTCGTGTTTTGCGGTTTCTATTCTACGCCAGCTGCAAAATCATCCTAAGCCACGTTTTCGGGACACTGAATACATATTTTTCAATTCCGAATTTTTCGGTTACTGTTAGGGATGCTCTAACCTCTCAATTGCCTGCCTTATTCAGTATTACCCGACCCGCTTCCCACCCCTGAGGATTTATCTCGCGACACTCCATTGGATTAAAACATGTTGCCGCGATGCCGCCTTCCACGTACCTCGTCTGCTCCGTTCAGTAAAATTAAAGAAAATTTCCAGTTACGTGGGGCTTTCCTATTTATTAGAGTTTTCCATTTAAAAATATGTACATACATTTATTGGACGCGGCTCCGGTTAGTCTACCGAAATGCCCCACGCGTGAACAAAAACTTTTCCAAAAAAAAAACGAGAAGTGGCCAAGAGATGAAAGTGACAATGATGAGAAATAGAAATTAGGAACATACAACCATCCCGTTATTTGCACGAGCTATTTTTTTAGATCATTTGCGCAGACTATTTTTTACATCTAAATTATCGGGAGACCCTACTAATTACATTTCTAGATGTAGAAAACTAAATAATTACATCCAAATCGGAAAATTTACTATTTATTACATCCAAAATTCTCGCCACAGTGTCATGGGCGATGAAATGAAGTGTTTTTTCTTTGAGAGGAGACACTCGGATGATAAGTGTTTTATTATATATCGTTGGCGGCGAGGAAGATGAAGAAGAAGACTGCCTCGAGTCTACTATTATTGCCCAGACATCCAACCTTACGGACCAAGAAGAAGACCATCTCTTGGCTATCCTACCGTCTGCCAATTCCTTTATTGGCGTGCCACTTGCCACTCGATTGTCTAACTCCAACATTGTCAAGGATATTATGGTATGTTTTTTAAACGTTTTTCATGCTTTCCTATATGTTTTGTGATGGCCTAATGATTATATTTATCTAAATTTGTTTTGCATCCATGGCAGCATCTATAGAAATTTTCGTAGAAGATGTTTGACTCCATGTCACCAATATGCATGTGATCAATGCTTGGCTCGAGTGCGTCTTGGAGCCTGCGTGATTCAATTCAGTTCACAGTTCTATCTTAACTGTACCATTTCGTAAACCGCTGCCAGAACTGTAATGCCACATAGTAGCGGAACATCACTCCCAGATCCTCTGAATAGTGGCATGGAGTGTTAACGCCACTGTTGGTACCCCTAATGGTGGCGTACTGGCGTGGCCGCACCTTGCCGAAAGTAGTAGGTGTAATGGTGGCGTTAGGGCGCAATGTCACCAGTATAGAATAACAATGTCGTCAACTTGGTGGCGAAGCAACGCAACCAATTTCAAAAACGCAACGACACCAAAGACCTATTCTCTCTACTAGTCTTGGCATGAGTCGACGTACGTCCGCAATTGCGTACTGGAGCATATAGTTTTTCCTTGGTATAAATCCAATGATCTGATACGGTAATAGCTTCAAATCAAATTTAAATTGGTGACACAGTTCATCCTTTGATGAGTTCCTACTTCCTCTGATTTCTTTTAATTGACTGAAATTTAATATAAATAAAGCTATATTAAATCTGAGTCAATTAAAAGAGATGGAAGGGAGTAATTATTTTCAACACAATAAGTTCATGGTTACATTATAAATCTGAGGAATGCTAACACACAGACAAACAAAAAGACGAAGAAAATTTTAGCGGCTATGTGTAGAACGTCCTTGGTGTTGCCGACGGCACTACTAGGAGTACTAGCCCTGGACACGTTTGGCTCAACCTCGCCGTGACTCTCCTCCTCCGCCGCCTCCTCCCCTTCCTTGTTCCCCTCCTCTGTGTCTGGAGACGGCAGAGGAAGCAGGAAACCCTCGAACTGGACGACGACCGCGTCGGCGTCGGCGTTGGTGTCTGCCTCAGATTCGCCTTCCTCCCGCGCCACGTAAAAGCAGAACTCCTTGTCCAGCACCACCGGGGTCAGCAGCTCCACGTCCGTCACCTCCGACGACAGTTCCCCGAGAATGATGTTCCGCGTGCCTGTCTCGACGCAGGCTGCGATGGCGCCCTGGCCGTCGGCGCTCTCCGGGTCGACGAGGAAGACGTCGGTTACCCACATGGCATGGTTCTCCCCCGGGTTTAGCGTAATCTCCTCACCAATATCGAGCTGCAAGGCCCAGTACTGGCCTTCTGTCAAGACCTCCTCATCCGTGGCCATATGGCCAAGCTCGACCGATCGCTCGAGTTGCAGTTGCACTATGAGTTCTAACGAGGTAGTATCTCGACCTCTTCTCTCGTCCTGACTCCTGAGCTCGCGCCTTCTGTTCTTATATTGATTGGGGACCCTTGCCGATACAGATTAATACTCGTGGCAAGAGGTAATTTCAAGAACCAAACGGACTCAAATCTTCCTTTACAGATACACCGATTAGTATTCGACTCGGAGCAGCCATCGATCGAGCCCCTACCTATTGTAGCGTTTATAGTATGGAAATATCGAGCAATCAATTGGATCGCGCTAAACATGATTGGATTTCATCAGTTTACATCTCTTTACACTGTAGTACCAGGTTTTTTTCGAAAAGAGGCAGCGCCCAGCCTCTGCATCAATATGATGCACACGGCTTTTTTTTCTTTATTTCAAAGTTCAGCATAAGAGTAGCAAAGTATAAATTTTACATCACGGATCAGAGAGGGTTGAGACATGTATCAACCATCGAAAAATGGAGAAAAACTTTGAACTAATCATTCTTCAATCGACTAGTGTGCCGCCACCCAGTAGCCTGGAAATAAAAGTCCTGAGTAACCGTTAGCAGACGGTTGCATCCAGTATCCAAACTCTCCTGCTGATCCTCCGGGAGCAGAAAGGCCCATTGATGAATCCAATATGTGGCTCGTCGAATAACCTGCAAAAAATTAGTTCCCTTTTGTTTGTTAAAAATAATGTCATTCCGGCTGGTCCAAATTGACCAACACATAGCTGAAATTCCAATTCTTATTTTTGCTTTATCATCTTTGTCTACCCCATTAAGCCAATTACCAAACATATTGGTGATATTAGTGGGAGGGGGGAGATTATATGTTAAGTAGATCATACGCCAGATAATCTTCGCAAAGGGACAAGTTAAAAATAAATGTTGTACAGTTTCAGATTCATTACAGTAACAACATTTTTGACACCCTTTCCAATTTCGCTTAAGTAAATTATCCTTGGTGAGTAAGACTTTGTTATTGAGAAACCACATAAAGATTTTGATTTTGAGAGGGATTTTTAGCTTCCATAAGTATTTTCGTAGAAAAACAGTATGTCCCTGCATTAAATCTAGATACATTGACTTGACTGTAAAAACACCTGATTCATTAAGTTTTCACACAAACTTATCCGGATCATTGGATAATTCAACTCCCATAAGACGTTGACATAAATTTAGCCATTGATTCCATTTGTAATCATTTAAAGATCTCCGGAAAGTAATATTCAACGGGGTTTGTGCTAACACAGTAGCCACCATAATATTTTTTCGTTGCACTATATTATATAATGACGGGTATTGTTGTGCTAAAGGAGTGCTACCTAACCAAATATCTTCCCAAAAGCGAACTGAATCCCCCGTTCCCACTTTGAAAAAACCCTACGGAAAAAGTCATTCTTCACTCGCATAAGGCCTTTCCAAAAGGGAGAGTCAGTGGGTTTACCCTCCACTTGTGCCAACGTTTGATGTTTCAAATATTTATTAGTTAAAATTTGTTGCCACATTCCTTCCTCAGTAAGAATTTTGAACAACTATTTACTCAGTAAACATTTATTCTTTAGTTCTAGGACCTCAATACCAAGCCCTCCTTGATCTTTGGGTCGACAAACTATATTCCATTTTGTCAACCTATATTTTTTCTTTGTATCATCCGTTTGCCAGAAAAAACTCGAACGATAAAAGTCCAACCGTTTTCTCACTCCAATAGGTATCTCGAGAAAGGAAAGCATGAACATAGGGAGACTTGTCAAAACTGAGTTGATTAAAACTAATCGATCTCCATAAGAAAGTAATTTGCTACGCCAACAACCTAGCTTAGCCCCAAAACGACTTTCTATTGGATTCCACTCAGAATGTCTAAGTTTCCTATGGTGAACTGGTATACCAAGATATCTGATTGGTAAGGCACCAACCTCACAACCAAAGATCCGCCTATATTCACTCTCTTTATCTTTCGCATTGCCAAAACAAAAAATCTCACTTTTATGGAAGTTTATCTTTAAACCTGATAGTTGCTCAAACATGGAGAGTATTAGTTTCATGTTGATAGCTTTTTCGGTATCGTGCTCTAGGAAGAGAATCGTATCATCAGCATATTGGAGAATAGATACCCCCCCATCTACCAAATGAGGAATGAGGCTTCCAACTTGACCCTCTTCTTTTGCACGGGATATAAGGATAGCCAACACGTCGGCCACTATATTAAAAAGAATGGGTGAGAAAGGATCACCTTGTCTCAAACCCTTCTTCGTTTGAAAATTATGGCCAATATCATCATTGACCCTGATTCCAACAGTACCCCCTTGAACAAAGTGTTTGATGAAATGACACCATTTAGGATCAAAACCTTTTATTCTCAACACCTGTTGAAGGAAAGGCCATTTGACTTTATCATATGCCTTTTCGAAATCAATCTTGAAAAGGACGTCATCCAACTTTTTTCGATTAATTTCGTGAATTACTTCGTGCAATACGACAACTCCCTCAAGGATATGTCGACCAGGCACAAAGGCCGTTTGTGTAGGTTTGATAACTTTATGAATTAAACCAGAGGTACGCACCGTTGCTACTTTAGTAAACTAGGTAAGTTGGACTTGTCCAAGATAAACTAGAACGACTATGGACCGGGCCGAACCTCCCAGTAACTGATTCGCTTGTTCAAATTACGGAAAATAAGATTAGATTTTGCACTTCTTTTTTTTGCAGTACCTCAACATACGTGACATGAGATGTTCAAGAATCCGTTTTCATTTTGTAAGGGCTAAAGTCACCTTTTTTGGCCTTTAATTTGGCCCATACTGTAGGGTGGATCTCGAAAGATAGGAAATATCTCGCGCCAACACTGGTAGAAAAAAGGGCTTTAGTCCCGGTTTGCAATGGCCATTAGTCGCGGTTGCCCAACCGCGACTAAGGAAGCGCGACTAAAGCCCCCCCCCCCCCCTTTAGTCGCGGTTGCTTACGAACCGCGACTAAAGGCCCCGTCACGTGGGCGGCTGGCATGCGCCGGGGCAAAGGACCTTTAGTCCCGGTTTGTAACACGAACCGGGACTAAAGGCTATTTCGAGTTGCTTTTTTTTAATTCATTTGGGTTTCTAATTATTTTTCACTTCCTCTTTTTTTTCTATTTTTTTAGAATTTCTACTATTTCTGTTATTTGCATAGTTTAGTCTCTATCTCTAACTACACTTATCTCTAGTCAAATTACATACTCGTGGTCAAACTTCCCGCTCGGTCACCCATCCTCCAACTACTCTAGCACTAGCACGCTTAACTTCCGAGTTCCATCCCATTCCGCATCCAAGTGCTTCGCGCGCATGTATGTGATAGTAGTATCATATCAATTCTATTAACATGTTGGTCGATGTCACATTTCTTTATTGTTTGAATTTCAAATAATTCTTTTAATAAACAAAAGTAATGATGTAATAATCTTGAACAAATAAATAAACATTAACTTTTTAATTTGCATTATTTTTAATTTAATTAATTAATTTTTTTTGCCAAACCTAAAACCTAAAAAATTTGAAAATCTAGAAATTGGGTAAAAATGATAGTAATCTTTATGCAGGATGCAATTATTAATTTTAGGTTTTTAAAAAATAAAAAATATATAAAATCCGTAATTTATAGCAAAAACTAAAATCTTCCTGCTTTCATATTTTCATTTGGAATTTTGAGAATCTAAAAATTGGCTAACCGGGTAAACCGGGATTTTTTTGATATATTATACGTTTTTTCCGACGTCGTATGCAAAAGTTATTGCTGTTTTACCATTTTTTAAACTTTTTTTGCAAAAAAATGAAAATTCGAATTTCTTAATTTCTCCGAATAGTAGGTTGCATAACATACAAGAATCTGAAAACAAATTTTTTTTTTGAAATTTCTATCATTTTCTTTTGTATTTTACAAAGCAAAAAAAGGCGATCCAGGGGGGGGGTGCAGGGTGCGTGGGGAGTGAAAAATCCGGAAAAACCATTAGTCGCGGTTGGGGACACCAACCGCGACTAAGAGCACCCTTTAGTCGCGGTTGGTGTCCCCAACCGCGACTAAAGGTTTGTCCGCCGACCGCATCCCTCCATAGCCCTTTAGTCCCGGTTGGTGTTACCAACCGCGACTAAAGGGTACCCTTCGTCGCGGATGGAGCATTAATCGCGGGTTGCCTCTCGAACCGCGACTAAAGCCCCCTTTAGTCGCGGTTCGAATATTTCCGGGACTAATGGGGCTGGACGGAAGCCCTTTTTTCTACCAGTGCAAGCAGTACCTACTACTTTAATCGAATAAAGCTCTCCACAGAGTTCTACAGAGATCTATGAGATCGAGTATGTAATTATGTTTACTCACTTTAAATTGAGTATCCATTTCCCTTCTTTTTTCGCTAGGATTGGAAATGCTATATTTTCCATATCCATACAATCAAGTCCTTAAGTTTCTAAAATAGTGTAATGGAAAAAAGAAGTGCATCGAATCATTGCTATTTGGCTCGGACAAATTTTAAAAAAAGTCAAGGTATTTCAAATTGTTTGTTGACATGGACAAAGTAAGGGAAAACCACAATTAATTGCTTCTAATAATTGATTATAAAACTATAATTCATTTGCTCATCACTCTTCCAATTGCCCTCCCTTATTTCTTCAAACATCTCTACTCCACGAAAAAATGTTTCTAGTCTATCGTTATACTGAAAACAAGCAATCACAACACGTCACACTGAGATTTGGTTACATAGTTCAGCGATCAACGCCTACATCTGCGGGGCATGCTTTACGGGCGCTCCTCCCCAGAAATTATCACGGTACTTTCGACGACAAGCCCGCCGAGGTGTACTGACACATCAGATCTACAAACGCCACGACGGTCCAGCGCTCGTGGCACGAGCGCTGAACAGGGCCAGAAAAAAATCTTGTGCCTAACCTTTCTGACCTCTCATCTATTTTGGCTACTCCCAGTGCCTTTATATATTAGGCCATGTTACAGTTTTTGACTCTAACACTTAACCTTTCATTAATTACAAGTCTAATTGTAGCACTACGTACTCATACACATATTCGATATATGTCTTAACAATCTTCACCTTGCGAATATGACCTTCACATGACTACACCTGCAACTGTTTTTGTGGAGGTATTATTTCCAGTTTTTATATCAATCCCAACAAGAATCCAATGAAAGTGTTTATCTAAGGTGTCTCGCTCAAACCGTGTCACCAGTCTTGAGCGAATTGACTACAATAATTGAAATTAAAATGGGTGAGTATTGAGTATTGAACAACTTAAAAGTAAAGACCATAAAATTAAAATCACGAATGCTGTTTAGAGTTTAATGCAGATGAAAGATTAGGCGTGGAGAGATATGGTTCATGGTGACAGTGAATGTGTCAGCTGTGTCAGGTGTAATAAATGGTGTAAGTGATATAATACTTCTTATTAATATGCAAGTAGGCGAGCAACCCATGTGATAATCAAGACTCCTCTTGGTAGATGCTCTTGACTCCAATGATATTTTTGCCTATTACCACAAGCCATGGTCAGCACATCAATTTAGGTCGTGAGACCAGATCAAGGCTTTAAACTTAATGTTTCCTCGTACTCCCCGAGTTATACTAGCTCCTCTTTGATATATGTCGTGTCACTCGGGGATCGCTGATTCACTAGCAAGCATGCCACTAGAAAGCAAGTTCATGCCTATGAGATATGGCCCTTAAATTAGACATCAAGCGTTATAAATACATAAACAATCTTTATTGCGTATAATAGTCACAATGATAATCACAAATGAAGGGAAATTAATATAGGCACATCATATCTCACCAATCCCCCACATCTCTCATGCCTATGGAGATTTACTCCCACATGAGAGGAGAATATCGCAATGATATGATCATAATATAATGTAAATAGGGTTCATCTCGATATTACTGTAGCAAGCCACGAGAAGAAGGAAGATCGAATCCAATACAAGCCAAAGTATGAATAGTCTCAAACCTTAATACTAGAAGTGTGAATCTCTCTCTCTCTCTCTCTCTCTCTCTCTCTCTCTCTCTCTCTCTCAGTACAAGGGGAATGATAGGTGAATGAATGATCTAGAGGTTGATATCTTAGAGATAATCCATGGAATTCTTCTCCTCCTTCAGATCTCTTCTTCCTTTTTCTCTCTGCCGGTTTGAGGCGGATGTGTGTCTCTCCTCCATATACTTCCTTTATAAAAAGTACTAGCAACGAAAGGCGCGGCGGCACGCCGCACCAGGCTAACAATTAAAGTGTGAGAATTGGTTCATGTCGTCATGGTAAAGCTAATAGAGCGGTGCAACGATGCAGTGTTGTGATGTTTTCGTGTGCTCTATTGTTGGATATTTATGACATCCAGCTAGATAATTGATGACCAAATTCCTATAAACTATGTAAATGGTACATGGTATAGTTGTAGTATTTGGTTAACATGAATGATAAAGCACCATCTAACTTGCTGTGATAGTGCTCATTTTCTCTATCTAGGTCCATTTCTGTCTAATATCCAAGGAATGGTGCAAGACCGCAACTCGAATACTAAAACTGCATGTATAGGACACACAGCGGCAGCATAAGTAGTGAAGAAAGTCATATATTGCAACTTACTATTACTAAAACACTCAAATTTCTTACACCTTTTAGAAATACTTAATTGCCTTGTAGCCTTAAGGAAAAAATATAATAGACTACTATATTAGAAAAACAGACAAAAAGCTGGAACTTAAAAGAATTTATACGAACACACACATGCCCAAGGTAAGTGCCGTCTTGCAATTGACAACATCTTATTGACTACTAATCCTGTATTCTTGCCATCTATGGTACAGGATTGTAATCATCGACGTGGTTCAGCATAAAGATCATCTCTTGTTGAGAATTTCAAAGATACCCAGCTTCTTAACATCAAGATTCACAGACTTTGCACCAATTTCTCAAAGATACTAAAATCCCAACTTTTCATTTGGCCTCTAGCTCTATGACCAACTCCTCGTGTCCACAACCAGCAATCACTTCCTCTAACTCCACGAGAAGTTTAGCATTCCAACATTACTATGGCAACAGAAAAAAAATCAAATTATGACAACTTACAGAAAACAGAACGACATTGTAATAGATGAAAAGCCGATCTTATAAATCTTCAGGTTAGCTCCATCCCAAGCACTTCATGTGGACCTCATCTATATAATTTATGTGTATCATCACTCAGTGTCTTGATAGATTCAACATTACAAACCGGAACAACAAAAGCTCATTGCATTGGATCTGCAGTTTTAAATTACGATTCATTATATTTTTTCACTAATAGAAGTATTTGATCACCACAGTGACAGTGAAACATACTACAAAATCTTTTTAAGAAGAGCTACAACTAACTTTAAGGACCCTGAATGGCGAAAATCGTTGCACTCAATCAACACTTTTTGCTTGCTTAGCTATTTCAAATTGAGCTGACAAACGAAAGAGCGACAATTTTAAAAGGAACCCATATATACTACATGTATGTTATTAAAATAAGAGAACACTTGTAGCCCTCTACTGTACTCACAAGTAAAGAAACACAGACTTGTCGGAAACCAAAAGAAGATCCATTTGGGTGTTTAAGTCCAACCCATATATCACGTGCACGGAGATTGGACCCTAACACAAATGAAAAATTCAGATATTTAGATACCTGAGCAAATTTAAGTTCTTCTTTTACCGAATCTATTAGTAGTGGAACTTTTCAGATACCTGAGCAAATTTAAGTCTGTGAACAAATGCATCACAAGTACACTTATTTTGAATTGAACAAATGAAGTTCAAATGCCAAAGACAATGAGACAATATATCTTTTAAAATCGGGCACTAAAGAAAGTGATGAAGCAAAAAAAAAAACAATAGTGAGAAGTAGAATTTTGATCTTCTGAAATTATGCACTAATGGAAGAGATAAAGAAAAGGCAGGGTTGTCATCAGTTAACTAATCTAAAAGGGGACGATGTATAGATGCAAAGTAAACATGTAGCTTAGATTAAGAACCAGTTGCAAATACATATATCATCTGGTATCTGCAATAAAGTATTTCTCAATCATGCTCTTTCAAATATGACTTAGAACATGGTAAGTCAGCATAGTTTATGGAAGAGTGTGCTCAGTTAGTTTGTAGTCTTTATTTGTTGCCACCATGGGGTTGGTGCACCAGGTGGTCAAAACTTTTATTCTATATGAATATGGATTTTAAAGCATGCCCGCAGTTATGAAGAGAAGATCAAGTTTCATATAATGAAGCACTAAATGAATGGTAAATATTGTCTTAGATCTTAATTAGTTCTCAGCAGAATACAAACGGAAAGTAAACTAATAGTGTGAGGTAAACTTAGAGGTTGTCCTAAAAGGAAAATATAAGAAACTCCTAAAAGACTACAATTATGAAAAGACTCGCGTTCTTGTAGCACTATAAAAGGAAGCGCTTTGTAGGAAAATATGGGAACGTGGTTGGGGTACAAAGGATCCATATCAGAACTCTCATTTTTCCTTGCTAATCCGAACGGACCAATTTGAGTGTGAAAGTTTGTACCTCTCAAGACTAACCTCTACCAAAAAAAGATCTGGTGATCGGAGAACTTTCCAATAAAAACATAGTCTTTGAAGTGCCTACCATTGGAAATGTCTGTGCCGTTTTGATTTTTCTTGTTTAGATGGAATTTCTTGCACGGGGTACCATTTTTCTTTGAGTAAAGGAAATTCTCAGATAGTGGTCGGCTGGTCTCCATGTCTTTTTGACACCACATAGGTGATCTCTGGACATCAACTCGGTTCCTTGTTAACATGTCGTCCAATGTTCTGCTCTGCATCCACAAGAAAGTGGCGAGGGGTGTGAGTGCACAAACTAAACAGACATGCTAACTATATTTCGGTATCATAATCTATTCTACAAAATTATATTCTCAACATAGCTTCAAATTACTTTTGCAGATCTAAATTGAAATATAATGAAAAGGTCATCTGTGATCTGAGCACAAGAGACATGAAAAGTTGTGAATACAAGAAAGGGGCATAGGGCTTGTATGCCATCATAAAGTGAAAGGGGTCGCAATTAAGATGCGATGAATTTTCAGTATTAGTTTGATTAGATTGAAGTTCTCTAAGCTGTGTATAGATGCCTACAACAGATAAATGTGTATACTAAAATTTGCTTCCATTTAAAGGCAAGGAAAAGATATAAATTTCTGTTTTGATGCAGCTCATGCTTTGCTACTGATTTCCGTTAAATTGTGCTCCAAGAGGAGTGCCAACCTGCATGATAATGAGCCATCGATTCATTGTACAATTCCAAAAAAGGAACATGGAATATTAATGTTAATATCTAAAGAAACGGCACTCAAATCCACACAAAAATCCCATATGCTCTTAGGTCTTTAGGATAGCTCACTGTAACTATTGTATCACAAACTTGATTTTTTGGATAAATTATGGGCATCATTGGCAGATGCCTCCCATCCCTCTTTTATTTCACATTCCACAAATCGCAATGAATTATAAAAATGTTAGGAAAAATCTCCACCATGGAATTGGTCTGACACACATGGACATCTCAAGTTTCAACGTCAGATATGAACAACAGTGGCAGTGCATAGTAGATCGTGCTATCGCCCCTCAACTGTCCGTGGCTGCCTATCCAATGACCCAGTAGCTACTGAGCATTGCTACCTAAATTAATAATTACCTCAATTCAGTTAGTTGTTCGATCGAACTAAGATAACATCAAGTCGATCAGCTAGGCAGAAAAGACCAAAAAAAAGTGGTAATATTGAACTTAAGGAGATGCTTAAGAAGATCAGAAAGAATATTTATGGTTAATCTGATTTCAAGAGTATACATGCATCCTTCAAAGCCCAACCTTTGATGAGAGGGAATCAGTGGAAAGGACACACGTTGTAATGTAAATTTCATTTTTGTGCTTAAAAATAATCTGCCTTAATTACCTAGAGTGTTACCAACGGGACATCAACCAACATACCTATATTATCTTTCTTTTTTCATTCTCCAAACTGAATGCAGAGATTCAGTCCACCTTCGTGCACACAAAATCTGCAGATTACATTGGAACACAACTGATGGTGTCATATCCATAACGATTTAGGGTTCAGAGGATAAATGAGAAATATATTTTTCTTCAAATCATATTTATTCGCACTGATCTTATCATGTTTCCTGACAAGGGGGCAGTCTATAAAGATAATTTTCACAGACTAAGGAAGTCGTTCTCTGCATGAAAGTGAATCAGTGATATATGACATACCTATTTCACACCATGTCCAATGTGACTTAAAAGATGGTGAAGGAACCAAAAAGAATGTTCATGCTTGCATACTAAGTGACAAGTATAAAAACACATACAATGAATACTCCAAAACCATATAAAAACATGCAGAAAAATCAATAGGCTGCAGGGTCAAAAACTTAACTGTGTGCCAAGTATACAGTTACCAGGATTCTTATATCGAACACATAGTGGTAACTAAGCATAAGCATTTGACACACCGGAAAACCACGCAAGTTCAGTTAACCACTTTGTTTGTAAAAGTTTGAATAAAATCTTAGGAAGTCCTTTGAACTTACACAAGGTGTTGAGGTCGTCCAGGTAAACAAAGATCAGTGTCCCGCCTCCCCCCATTGCGACGTCCGTCACCATATGTACGGAGAAGAAGCCACTGTATGCATCAATCGTTGTATTGGAATAGACAAAGAGAGGATTCAAACAACACAAGATTAATCCATAAATTCTAGTAGAATTTGGCAGCTACTCTTTGCTTAATTCCCCTTGTCTCCTAGAACATGCAAACATCATTTAACCTAGCTCGTGACATTTTTTTCCATCCTAAGCCCAGGAAAAATTCTACATAGAATTCACACAAAAAACACAATCAGGTATTCGGCAGTTTGTAAATTTATTTCCAGTAAAAAATTTAATAGCTCTATGGAGTATCTACATCATTATTATCAATTATGCATCCATCCCTGCAATTATGCAACCAAATTCCTAGAACAAACACAAGTAAGTATGCGACAGAGTGATAACCTGATGCATCAAACCTATTTTTCTTTGTGGCATATACAAATCACGCAAAGCATCAGCAGAATCTGCTATCAAGTATGAAGCATAGACTAACGATAAATCTACTAAGGAATTATGAACATTGTCACGATATCATAGTCATCAAAGTAAGCATAGAACTAAATCATGTCAGATGGCAGCTCAGTGAAATGAATGATGATAACATTCACACGGGGCGGCAAAGAAGATGGAACAGACGGGCTCAACGGTAGGCTGTGTGCAGCTTCCGGCTGTCACAATAGCAGTGGTGGCCCTGCAGCGTTGCATTTGGTTAGACATGGGTCATAACAGCAGCGGAAAGGGATCGCAGGTAAGGAACTTAGCGAACATGTGAACAACAGAGCAACAAAGATTCGTATCAGGGACAATACAAATTCAGCTACATGTACAATCCAAGCAGGGCAGAGTTCCTCAGTACCACCAAGCGGTGTGACGGCGTGGGCCATCCGCTCCTTGCCAGATGGCCACTGCGGCGACTCCTCGTCTCTGCAAAGCAACTAATCCCCAAACGGAAGTTGTTAGGAAAAAACCCACACCGAATCCTAATAGAGCAACACAAAATGATTGTACTTGTTGGCGATGGAGATTGCGACGACCCGCTGTATATTGGCGGAGATGGTGAGGCAACTGATGTAAGCAGCCGTGGTGATTGTGCTCGAACTCTGCCGAACCATGGAACCGCTGCCGCCCATCACTGCAAAAATGCTTGCTCTCCGGTGGGAGCCGGGGCAGCGCTGGAAGGCCCAACCACCCATCACCGCGAACAGCTCGTCCTCTGGCCGAGTCAGGCGGCGTCGGGAGGTCCGGCCGGCGCCGAGGCTGCGGAGGAACCACCTAGAGCTGAAGGTCGTCGGAGAAGGAGCTTCTCGAGCAGCCTCTCTGTCATCCATGGTCATAAAGGAAGCAATATAACGAAAAGAAAATCGGCTCAAGGAAACAGCCACACAAGAAGATCTGAGGAGAGAAGAAGCCATAGAAATCAAATCATCAAAGAAAAAAGCCATGGAAACAGAGAGAAGACAACATTGAAAGGGGGGCGAAGAGCTCAGGCAGGGAAATGCCGATGAAGGTAGAGGAGATCTGGTGAAAACGGTGGAGAGAGGAGGAATCTAGAGAAAATGGCAGCGTTGGGGAAATCTCGTCAGCCCACGTAGGGAGACAGAAAGTAAAGCGGTGGTACGACGACCACGTGCGCCGATCCAACCATCTCGCAGCTATAGTCACACAATTAACGCACCAGAAACAACCAAGAGTCTAGTCTTAAAGAAAGGAGACAGACCAACTGCACATGCGGCCGCTCTCCCTAAAATCTCAGAGAGCACAAAGAATACACACAAGGAAAAATCTGGAGGAAGCCAGTCTTACAAACAACATACGTGTCAACACAAGGTTAATTTTAACCAGGCCCCAAAATTATGAGAAAAAAGATGTTTGTTGCCGGTTAATATAGTACTTATTTGTATTGATTAGACGATGCCAGTGGTGTATGGTTCGGGCAGGCCATACTTGCGGGCCGCACCTGTACTGGTGCTTGTTACGTTCACTAGAGCGTCGGATAAGAAAGTCTTCAATTAGAGATTTGCTTGATTTTTCCAATGAGCTCATAAACAGCCTTGGATCCTTCCAAAAGTGTCAAGAATCTAGAAGTCAAATTATAGAACAAGGTTTTTCTGTTTTACAATATTAGCTTTAGTTGAAAGATGAAACTGACAAAACCAAGTGAAAACCAATGAAAAATCCTTGGTAAAAAGTTTCAATATTTAGTGCTATCAACATCCTCAAGCTTAGCTGTTACTCTCCCTCGAGTGACAAAGTGATAAAGAATAATAGCGAGAAATAAGAAGAACTCGCAAGTCCGAGGTAATGCCCTATTCCATGTTCACAAATCTTGGAACCTTAAACATGATAATAAAAATATTTGAATAGTTGCACCTAAGCTTTCTTCCTAACCACATGTAACTTGCTAATAAATAAATCTTAGTCCCAAAAGCAAGTGTCAAGAATTAATCTAGTTAGGCTTGCGAATCAAATATTTTAGCACCTCTATTTTAATGAGAGTAAAAAAGAAATTTAGCAAGGAATGATTTTTCAAATTAAGGGTTCTCAGGTAATGTTGAAAGAGATATTATAACAACACATTAACTCCCACTCCCAAAATTGTGACTATCAAACACCAAATCTTTTCCTTGCTTTTCTAGAACATCAATCCTTTGGTAGTGAGATGATACCAAGACTTAGTTTTAAATGAGATTGTACATGCATGGTTTTGGAGTAAAATTCAAACTTTCGCTTGAAACACCCACAACAACCAAAATGCTTTCATCGTAGCATTGCTGCTAGCCTGCTACAGATGCATAATCAACTCATAGCCAAAATTTGAGATTAACTCAGGTTGATCGTTTGGAGGACAGATGAGTTCTCTAGTCCCATGATGAGCAAAAGTAAAGTGAGGCATGCATAAAGCAATATCTTACTTTAATAAGCAAGTCAAGTCTGGATGTACATCTCAACCACCACTAGAAGTTCATTTTTTTCAAAAAATTCATGTTTGTTATATCAACAACTTGCATACGATAACATGCAGTGATATGATGGGTCACCACACCTACATCGCCAGTGAGGTCGCGCAGGTCCCGTTGAACCTGGACAATATTCTGATCATCGTCACCGTTTGAGCTGTGGAGGACGAGGACGCCTGCGGCCGCGGACGAGGATGATGCAACGGTACTTGAAGCACCAGGTGCATGCTGGATTTGTCCACACCAAAGAACGAGCATCAACGGCAGAGGTGGCCAGATTGATGAGGAGATTTGGGGTCAACATGGGGGTTTTGAGGGGAAAAGAATAAAAAAATAAGGGCAAAAATAATAAGCAACAAAAAATTATGGTGGGTGATACGTCTCAAACGTATCTATAATTTCTTATGTTCCATGCTACTTTTATGATAATACTTGAATGTTTTATACATACTTTACAACATTATTATACATTTTCCGGCACTAACCTATTAACAAGATGCCGAAGCGCCGATTGCTTGTTTTCGCTGTTTTTGGTTTCAGAAATCCTACAAAGAAAATATTCTCGGAATTGGACGAAATCAACGCCCAGGGTCCTATTTTTCCACGAAGCTTCCAGAAGACCGAGGGGGAAAGGAAGTGGGGCCACGAGGCGCCGCCACACTAGGACGGCGCGACCTGAGGGGGGCCCGCGCGGCCCTAGCGTGTGGGGCCCCCGTGACCCCTCCGACTCCGCCCTTCCGCCTACTTAAAGCCTTCGTCGCAAAACCCCCTGTACCGAGAGCCACGATACGGAAAACCTTCCAGAGACGCCGCCGCCGCCAATCCCATCTCAGGGGATTCAGGAGATCGCTTCCGGCACCCTGCCGGAGAGGGGAATCATCACCGGAGGGGCTCTACATCATCATGCCCGCCTCCGGATTGATGCGTGAGTAGTTCATCCTTGGACTATGGGTCCATAGCGATAGCTAGATGGTTTTCTTCTCCGCTTGTGCTATCATTGTTTAGATCTTGTGATCTGCCTAACATGATCAAGATCATCTATTTGTAATGCTACATGTTGTGTTTGGTGGGATCCGATGAATCTAGAATACTATGTCAAGTTGATTATCAATCTATCATATATGTGTTGTTTATGTTCTTGCATGCTCTCCGTTGCTAGTAGAGGCTCCGGCCAAGTTGATACTTGTAACTCCAAGACGGAGTATTTATGCTCGATACTTGGGTTCATGCCTCCATTTAATGCGGGACGATGACGAGAAAGTTCTAAGATTGTGGATGTCTTGTTGCTACTAGGGATAAAACATCGATGCTTTGTCTAAGGATATTTGTGTTGATTACATTACGCACCATACTTAATGCAATTATCTGTGGTTTACAACTTAATACTTGGAGGGGTGCGGATGCTAACTCTGAAGGTGGATTATTTAGGCATAGATGCATGTCTGGATAGCGGTCTATGTACTTTGTCATAATGCCCTGATTAAATCTCATAGTAATCATCATTGATATGTATTGAATCTTTATTTGTCAATTGCCCACCTGTAATTTATTCACCCGAGCATGCTAGTTATCTTATTGGAGAGACACCACTAGTGAGCTGTGGACCCCGGTCCATTCTTTTACATCTGAATACAACCTATCGCAATCATTGTTCTTACTTGTTCTTTGCAAACAAACACCATCTTCCACTCGATACGTTTAATCCTTTGTTTTCGGCAAGCCGGTGAGATTGACAACCTCACTCGTTACGTTGGGGCAAAGTATCTTGATTGTGTTGTGCAGGTTCCACGTTGGCGCCGGTTTCACTGGTGTTGCGCCACACTACACTCCTCCACCAACAACCTTCACGTGCTTCTTGGCTCCTACTGGTTCGATAACCTCGGTTTCTTTCTGAGGGAAAACTTGCTGCTGTACGCATCACACCTTCCTCTTGGGGTTCCCAACGGACGTGTACATTACGCGCATCAAGCTCTTTTTCTGGCGCCGTTGCCGGAGAATCCGAAGAAAAGTTACACCACAGAGAATTGCCTCAAACGCCAACAACTATTTTTCTGGCGCCGTTGCCAGGGAGATCAAGACACGCTGCAAGGGGAGTCTCCACATCCAATCTCATTACTTTGTTTTTGTCTTGCTTTACTTTATTTTATTTACTGTCTTGTTTGCTTCATATTAAAAACACAAAAAAAATTAGTTACTTTACTTTCTGTCTTATTTGCTAGCTCTATATCAAAAACACAAAAAAATTAGTTACTTTATTCTTGTCTTGTTTATTTGCTCCATATCAAAATACAAAAAAATTAGTTACTTGCATTTAGTTTACTTTTGTTATCATGTCTAGCTCTGTACCTGTTACTTCTTCACCTGAGGAGTTAGTCTTTACTTTTAAACAAGGGGATGAGGAGAGTTTTAAAGATGCTTGGTCTAGAATTTTTGATGCTTATCGTAAAGATGAACCTCAAATGACTCTAAGTCTGCTCCTTAGTAATTTTTATTTCGGGCTTATGATTCGCTATAGATATGCCTTAGATGCTATAGTGGGAGGAGATTTCCTTCATTGCAACGGGGATCAAGCTTTTAATGCCATAAAAAAATTGGTTGCATCACATAGTTCAGCTAATAACTTTGATTCAGCTCTTATTAGCATTTATAATAGATTAAACACTCTTGAGACAAGTGCATCTTGCTTGAAAGAAAATTATGGTTATGTTCGAAACCGTCTTGATCAAGTTTTAGTGAACTCTGAACCTTCAATGTGGGACCCTACTATTAAAGTTGTTATTGGTGGTGAAACTTTTCATGCCCATTGTGATATTATGTCTGAATTTTGCCTTATGCCTAAGAGTATTTATGAATCTTTGACACTTTGGGGACTCGTTGAAAGAGGAGAAGGAATAACTCTTATTGATAATTCTGTTATAATTCCTAAGGGAATAGCCGAGGGTGTGCACACGACCATTCTGGGAAGAACAGTATCCACTGATTATCTTGTTATTGAATGTGTAGGAACATGACAGATCACACTTGGAAGATCCCTGCTGAAACTATTGGGAGCAATCATAAATACGGGAGAAGGTGATGTCTACGGGTGCTTCTATTCTTGTAGACAGTGTTGGGCCTCCAAGAGCAGAGGTTTGTAGAACAGCAGCAAGTTTCCCTTAAGTGGATCACCCAAGGTTTATCGAACTCAGGGAGGAAGAGGTCAAAGATATCTGATACGTCTCCAACGTATCGATAATTTCTTATGTTCCATGCTACTTTATTGATGATACCTACATGTTTTATGCACATTATATGTCATATTTATGCATTTTCTGGAACTAACCTATTAACAAGATGCCGAAGAGCCGATTCTTTGTTTTACTGCTGTTTTTGGTTTCGAAATCCTAGTAAGGAAATATTCTCGGAATTGGACGAAACTTTCGCCCGGGGTCCTATTTTTGCACGAAGCTTCCGGAAGACCGAAGAGTCAACGAAGTGGGGCCACGAGGTGGCCAGGAGCTAGGGCGGCGCGGCCCAGGCCCTGGCCGCGCCGACCTACCCCCTGGGCCCCTCGTGTGGCCCCCTGACCTACCCTTCCGCCTACTTAAAGCTCCCGTCGCGAAACCCCCAGTACCGAGAGCCACGATACGGAAAACCTTCCAGAGACGCCGCCGCCGCGAATCCCATCTCGGGGGATTCAGGAGATCGCCTCCGGCACCCTGCCGAAGAGGGGATTCATCTCCCGGAGGACTCTTCATCGCCATGATCGCCTCCGGAGTGATGAGTGAGTAGTTCACCCCTGGACCATGGGTCCATAGCGGTAGCTAGATGGTCGTCTTCTCCTCGTTGTGCTTCATTGTTGGATCTTGTGAGCTGCCTAACATGATCAAGATCATCTATATGTAATTCTATATGTTGTGTTTGTCGGGATCCGATGGATAGAGAGTACTATGATTATGGTGATTATCAATCTATTGTTTATGTGTTGTTTATGATCTTGCATGCTCTCCGTTATTAGTAGAGGCTCTGGCCAAGTTTTTACTCTTAACTCCAAGAGGGAGTATTTATGCTCGATAGTGGGTTCATGCACGCATTGACACCAGGACGATGACGAGAAAGTTCTAAGGTTGTGTTGTGCTTTGTTGCCGCTAGGGATAAAACATTGATGCTATGTCTAAGGATGTAGTTGTTGATTACATTACGCACCATACTTAATGCAATTGTCTGTTGCTTTGCAACTTAATACTTGGAGGGGTTCGGATGATAACTCTGAAGGTGGACTTTTTAGGCATAGATGCGGTTGGATGGCGGTCTATGTACTTTGTCGTAATGCCCAATTAAATCTCACTATATTTATCATATCATGTATATGCATTGTTATGCCTTTCTCTATTTGTCAATTGCCCGACTGTAATTTGTTCACCCAACATGCTTTTATCTTATGGGAGAGACACCTCTAGTGAGCTGTGGACCCCGGTCCTATTCTTTACATAGCATACAATCTACTGCAATTGTGTTTACTGTTTTCTTTGCAAACATCTTCCACTCGATACGTTTAATCCTTTGTTACAGCAAGCCGGTGAGATTGACAACCTCAGCTGTTTCGTTGGGGCAAAGTACTTTGGTTTTGTTGTGCGAGATTCCACGTTGGCGCCGGAATCCCCGGTGTTGCGCCGCATCACATTTCGCGACCATCAACCTTCAACGTGCTTCTTGGCTCCTACTCGGTTCGATTAAACCTTGGTTTCATACTGAGGGAAACTTGCTTCTATACGCATCATACCTTCCACTTGGGGTTCCCAACGGACGTGTGCATCTACGCGTATCAAGCTAAATTTCTGGCGCCGTTGCCGGGGAGATCAAGACACGCTGCAAGGACTAAATTTTTCTTCGCGGAATTTATTGGATTCAGCTGCTGGAGGTACCTTTATGTCCATCACATTGGGGGCGGCTACAAAACTTCTTGATGATATGATGATAAATTACTCTGAATGGCACACGGAAAGAGCTCCACAAGGTAAGAAGGTAAATTCGTTGAAGAAACCTCTTCCTTGAGTGATAAGATTGATGTGATTATGTCTATGCTTGTGAATGGTAGATCTAATGTTGATCCAAATAATGTTCCCTTAGCTTCATTGGTTGCTCAAGAAGAAAATGTTGATGTGAATTTCATTAAAAACAATAATTTCAACAACAATGCTTATAGGAACAACTACGGTAATAACTATAGGCCATATCCTTACTGCTAATGGTAATGGTTATGGTAATTCTTATGGGAATTCTTACAATAATAATAGGAGTGTACCCTCTGGTCTTGAAGCTATGCTTAAAGAATTTATTAGTACACAAACTGCTTTTAACAAATCTGTGGAGGAAAAGCTTGATAAAATTGATACTATTGCTTCTAGAGTTGATAGACTTGCCTCCGATGTTAATCTTTTAAAATTGAAAGTTATGCCTAATAATGATATTGATAATAAGATTACTACTACAGCAAATGCCATCCAAGTTAGAATTAATGAGAATATAAGATTAATGGCTGAATTGCGTGCTAGGTGGGATAGAGAAGAAAATGAAAAACTAGCTAAAGAGAATAATGTAGCTAAAGTTTGGACTATCACCACCATTAGTAATGCTAATTCTTCACATGTTGCTGCACCTCCTTCTATCAATGGTAAAATAATTGGTGTTGGCAATGTTTCTACTTCTAGTGCAAAGCGAACAAAACTGCCTGAAATTGCTAAAACTGCTGAAACTGCTTGTGATAAAACTGCTGAAATTTTTTCCAACCTTGGGAACAATGATCCCATTGCTGTAGCTCATAATGATTTAGATTTTGATGATTGCCACATCTCTGAAGTTATAAAGTTCTTACAAAAACTTGCTAAAATTCCTAATGCTAGTGCTATAAATTTAGCCTTTACAAAACATATTACAAATGCTCTCATAAAAGCTAGAGAAGAGAAACTAAAACTTGAAACTTCTATTCCTAGAAAGTTAGAAGATGGTTGGGAGCCCATCATTAAAATGAAATTCAGTGACTTTGAATGTAATGCCTTATGTGATCTTGGTGCAAGTATTTCTGTTATGCCTAAAAAGATTTATGATATGCTTGACTTGCCACCATTAAAGAATTGTTATTTGGATGTTAATCTTGCCGATAATGTTAAAAAGAAACCTTTGGGGAGGATTGATAATGTGCACATTAAGGTTAACAATAACCTTGTCCCCGTTGATTTTGTTGTCTTGGATATCGAATGCAATGCATCTTGTCCTATTGTGTTGGGAAGACCTTTTCTTCGAACTGTTGGTCTTGTTATTGATATGAGGGAAGGTAATATTAAATATCAATTTCCTCTCAGGAAAGGTATGGAACACTTCCCTAGAAAGAGAATGAAGTTGCCTTTTGATTCTATTATTAGAACAAGCTATGATGTTGATGCTTCTACTCTCGATAATACTTGATTTGCACTTTACGCGCCTAGGCTGAAAGGCGTTAAAGAAAAGCGCTTATGGGAGACAACCCATGTTTTTACCTACAGCAATTTTTTGTTTTGTTGAGTCTTGGAAGTTGTTTACTACTGTAGCAACCTCTCCTTATCATGTTTTTGTGCCAAGTAAAGTTTCTATGTCAAAGTTGATGTTATATTTGGGATCGCTGCGCAGAAACAGCATTGCTGTCTGTCACGAATCTGGGCACAATTCTCTGTACAAAATTCGAAAAAATCTGCCAATTTACGAGCGTGATCCTCAGATATGTACGCAACTTTCATTAGTTTTGAGTTTTTCCATTTGAGCAAGTCTAGTGCCAGGTTTAAATTCGTCTTTACGGACTGTTCTGTTTTTGACAGATTCTGCCTTTTATTTCGCATTGCCTCTTTTGCTATATTGGATTTATTTCTTTGATCCATTAATGTCCAGTAGCATTATGCAATGTCCAGAAGTGAAAATAATGATTGTGTCACCTCTGAATGTGTGAATTATTAATTGTGCACTAACCCTCTAATGAGTTTGCTTGAAGTTTGGTGTGAAGGAAGTTTTCAAGGGTCAAGAGAGGAGAATGATATACTATGATCAAGAGGAGTGAAAGCTCTAAGCTTGGGGATGCCCCCGTGGTTCATCCCTGCATATTTTAAGAAGACTCAAGCGTCTAAGCTTGGGGATGCCCAAGGCATCCCCTTCTTCATCGACAACATCATCGGGTTCCTCCCACGAAACTATATTTTTATTCAATCACATCTTGTGTTCTTTACTTGGAGCGTCGGTTTGTTTTTGTTTTTATTTTGTTTGAATAAAATGGATCCTAGCATTCACTTTGTGGGAGAGAGACACGCTCCGCTGTTGCATATGGACACATGTGTCCTTAGGCTTTACTCATAATGTTCAAGGCGAAGTTTCTTCTTCGTTAAATTGTTATATGGTTGGAATTGGAAAATGCTACATGTAGTAATTCTAAAATGTCTTGGATAATGTGATACTTGGCAAATGTGTGCTCATGTTTAAGCTCTTGCATCATATGCTTTGTACCCATTAATGAAGAAATACATAGAGCTTGCTAAAATTTGATTTGCATATTTGGTTTCTCTAAGGTCTAGATAATATCTAGTATTGAGTTTTGAACAACAAGGAAGACGGTGTAGAGTCTTATAATGTTTACAATATGTCTTTTATGTGAGTTTTGCTGCACTTGTTCATCCTTGAGTTTGCTTCAAATAACCTTGCTAGCCTAAACCTTGTATCGAGAGGGAATACTTCTCATGCATCCAAAATCCTTGAGCCAACTACTATGCCATTTGTGTCCACCATACCTACCTACTACATGGTATTTCTCCGCCATTCCAAAGTAAATTGCTTGAGTGCTACCTTTAAAATTCCATCATTCACCTTTGCAATATATAGCTCATGGGACAGAATAGCCTTAAAAACTATCGTAGTATTGAATATGTACTTATGCACTTTATATTTTATTAAGTTGCTTGTTGTGCGATAACCATGCTTCTGGGAACGCCATCAACTATTGTTGAATATCATGTGAGTTGCTATGCATGTCCGTCTTGTACTGAAGGTCTATCATTTTAGTGATTGGAGCATGCAAAATTGTTAGAGAAGAACATTGGGCCGCTAACTAAAGCCATGAACCATGGTTGAAGTTTCGAGTTTTGGACATATATCCTCAATCTCATATGAGAATAATAATCATTGCTACATGCTTCTGCATTTAAGAGGAGTCCATTATCTGTTGTCCATGTTGTCCCGGTATGGATGTCTAAGTTGAGAATAATCAAAAGCGAGAAATCCAAAATGCGAGCATTCTCCTTAGACCTTTGTACAGGCGGCATGGAGGTACCCCTTTGTGACACTTGGTTGAAACATGGCATGCGAAGATCCGGTAGTCCAAGCTAAGTAGGACGAGGTGCGGGAACTATTAGTACACTATGCATGAGGCTTGCAACTTGTAAGATATAATTTACATAACTCATATGCTTTATTACTACCGTTGAAAAAATTGTTTCATGTTTTCAATATAAAAAGCTCTAGCACAAATACAGCAATCGATGCTTTCCTCTTTGAAGGACCATTCTTTTACTTTTATTGTTGAGTCAGTTTACCTATCTCCCTCCACCTTAAGAAGCAAACACTTGTGTGAACTGTGCATTGATTCCTACATACTTGCATATTGCACTTGTTATATTACTTTATGTTGACAATATCCATGAGATATACATGTTATAAGTTGAAAGCAACTGCTGAAACTTAATCTTCCTATGTGTTGCTTCAACACCTTTACTTTGATTTATTGCTTTATGAGTTAACTCCTATGCAAGACTTATTGATGCTTGTCTTTAAGTACTATTCATGAAAAGTCTTTGCTATATGATTCACTTGTTTACTCATGTCATTACTTTTGTTTGATCGCTGCATTCATTACATATGTTTACAAATAGTATGATCAAGATTATGATGGCATGTCACTTCAGAAATTATCTTTGTTATCGTTTTACCCTTCGGGACGAGCGAGAACTAAGCTTGGGGATGCTGATACGTCTCCAACGTATCGATAATTTCTTATGTTCCATGCTACTTTATTGATGATACCTACATGTTTTATGCACATTATATGTCATATTTATGCATTTTACGGAACTAACCTATTAACAAGATGCAGAAGAGCCGATTCTTTGTTTACTAGCTGTTTTTGGTTTCGAAATCCTAGTAAGGAAATATTCTCGGAATTGGACGAAACTTTCGCCCGGGGTCCTATTTTTGCACGAAGCTTCCCGGAAGACCGAAGAGTCAACGAAGTGGGGCCACGAGGTGGCCGGGAGCTAGGGCGGCGCGGCCCGGGCCCTGGCCGCGCCGACCTACCCCTGGGCCCCTCGTGTGGCCCCCGACCTACCCTTCCGCCTGCTTAAAGCTCCCGTCGCGAAACCCCCGATACTGAGAGCCACGATACGGAAAACCTTCCGGAGACGCCGCTGCCGCGAATCCCATCTCGGGGGATTCGGGAGATCGCCTCCGGCACCCTGCCGGAGAGGGGATTCATCTCCCGGAGGACTCTTCATCGCCATGATCGCCTCCGGAGTGATGAGTGAGTAGTTCACCCCTGGACCATGGGTCCATAGCGGTAGCTAGATGGTCGTCTTCTCCTCGTTGTGCTTCATTGTTGGATCTTGTGAGCTGCCTAACATGATCAAGATCATCTATATGTAATTCTATATGTTGTGTTTGTCGGGATCCGATGGATAGAGAGTACTATGATTATGGTGATTATCAATCTATTGTTTATGTGTTGTTTATGATCTTGCATGCTCTCCGTTATTAGTAGAGGCTCTGGCCAAGTTTTTACTCTTAACTCCAAGAGGGAGTATTTATGCTCGATAGTGGGTTCATGCCGCATTGACACCTGGGACGATGACGAGAAAGTTCTAAGGTTGTGTTGTCGTTGTTGCCACTAGGGATAAAACATTGATGCTATGTCTAAGGATGTAGTTGTTGATTACATTACGCACCATACTTAATGCAATTGTCTGTTGCTTTGCAACTTAATACTGGAGGGGTTCGGATGATAACTCTGAAGGTGGACTTTTTAGGCATAGATGCGGTTGGATGGCGGTCTATGTACTTTGTCGTAATGCCCAATTAAATCTCACTATATTTATCATATCATGTATATGCATTGTTATGCCTTTCTCTATTTGTCAATTGCCCGACTGTAATTTGTTCACCCAACATGCTTTTATCTTATGGGAAAGACACCTCTAGTGAACTGTGGACCCCGGTCCTATTATTTACATAGCATACAATCTACTGCAATTGTGTTTACTGTTTTCTTTGCAAACATCTTCCACTCGATACATGCTCAATCCTTTGTTCTGACAAGCCGGTGAGATTGTACAACCTCTCTTCAGCTAGATTTAGAATGTGGCTCACTTTGAACTGTGTTGTGCGTTCCCGTTGGCCTTGGAATCCTGGTGTTGCCTTGTACACTACATCGCGTATGTGCCAGATGCTGTGGCTCCCTCTTTGGTTGAGTAGCTTGGTTTCCTGGAAAGCTTGTGTCGCATCTACACCTTCTCTACTCTTCTGAGTTTCAGCAGGCCGTGTCATCTCAGCATCAAAGAGGCTGTTGTTCTAAAGCAGTCATGAGGACTGAAAAAGTTACACCAGGAGATCTCTGCTCCCCGCGTCAACTGCCGACCATGCATTTTCTGGCCGCCATTGTGGTGATAATGCAGGGAGTCTTCCACTGAGAAATCTCTTTTTTCTCTTTGTTTTATCTTTAGCCTGTTACTTTCTTGTTTGCATTCTATCAAACATACAAAAAAAATAGTTTTCCAGCTTTTGCTGTTCTTGTCTTGCATCTCTCAAAAAACACAAAAAATAATTCACTTGCATTTTACTTCTCACAGTTTGTATTCTCCACTTTTCTGAAATGAGTAATCTGCATGAGAAGTTGAAAGTTGAATTGGTTTAAACATGAGGAGAATGTTTCAAAGGTAACACATTTATCAATTAGTGATGCCCATAATAGGTGCACTAAGAAACACTCCACTATACTGGGAATTTTTATATTTAGTATCTCTAGCTGGAATAGGTATGTTCTTGATTGTATGGAGTAACTTCTCAGGCACTCTACCTTTAGAAGCTAGGTATTATTGAGAGTTTATTGAATACACACCTTAATGATTAAAATTGAAACCTCTCTTGAAAGTGTCATGAAAAAGTTAAGAACCATAGAGCAAAACCTTCTGATATTGATGATACTACTTTAGGAGCATTACTTGATAGCATTCAAACGATACAATCTACAGATTTTACTGGAATTAATGAGAGAATCGCCATCTTAGATCTTGTGCTATTCATGATAATCAAACCCAAAGGATTGTATTGAACTTGAAGGGCTGTAAATTTGGGTTCAACCTTTTCCATCTATAAAAAAGTTAGAGAAAGCATGTGGGAAAGGAGCAAAGGTTGTATATCTCTAAGGGCTGACAATAGGCCTAAAATTGATAGAAACTCTTAAAACCACTATAGATAAGGGCATCTAAGATACCCAATGGGATAAATTGTGAAAATAATGTTGATACTTAGATGTTGACAACATGATATACACTTTTCGCCTAGCTAAAGAAAGTGATAAAAACGCTTATAAGGAGCTGTAACCCATGTTTTTACTCGAGTACTTTTATTTTATATTTGTGTCTTGGAAGTTGTTACTACTGTAGCAACCTCTCTTATCTTAGTTTTGTGCTTTGTTATTGCCAAGTAAAGTCTTTGATAGAAAAGGTAAGTACTAGATTTGGATTACCTGCGCAGTTCAGTTTCTTTGCTGTCACGAATCTGGGTCTATCTCCTTAGGTAGCTGAGAAGAGTCTGCAATTACGTGACATGATCCCAGATTATGTGTGCCTTTCATTCAATTTGAGCATTTTCGTTTGAGCAAGTCTGGTGGCCTCAATAAAATCCATCTTTACGATCTGATTCATTTTGGCAGATTACTGCCTTTATTTAGCATTGCCTCTTTTGCTATGTTGGATGGATTTTATTTGATCCACTAATGTTCAGTAGCTTTATGCAATGTCCAAGTGTTAAGAATGATTATGTCACCTCTGAACATGTGAATTTTTGTGTGCACTAACCCTCCTAATGAGTTGTTTTGAGTTTGTGGTGTGGAGGAAGTTTTCAAGGATCAAGAGAGGAGTATGATACAATATGATCAAGGAGAGTGAAAGCTCTAAGCTTGGGGATGCCCAGGTGGTTCCACCTGCATATTTTAAGAAGACTCAAGGCGTCTAAGCTTGAGGATGCCCAAAGGCATCCCCTTCTTCATCGACAACATTATCGAGTTCCTCCATGAAACTATCATTTTTATTGCCATCATCTTATGTGCTTTGCTTGGAGCGTCGGTTTGTTTTTGTTTTTGTTTTTGTTTGAATAAAATGGATCCTAGCATTCGTTGTGGGAGAGAGACACGCTCCATTTGTTGCATATGGACAAGTATGTCCTTAGGCTTACTCATAGTATTCATGGCGAAGGTTGAATACTGCTTCGTTAAATTGTTATATAGTTGGAATCGGGAAATACTACATGTAGTAATTCGTAAAATGTCTTGAATAATTTGATACTTGGCAGGTTGTGCTTCCAGCATGTTTAAGCTCTTGCATCATATACCTTTGCACCCATTAATGAAGAAACACCATAGACTTGCTAAATTTGGTTTGCATAATTGGTCTCTCTAAAGTCTAGATAATTTCTAGTATTGAGTTTGAACAACAAGGAGGCAGTGTAAGTCTTATAATGTTTACAATATGTCTTTCATGTGAGTTTTGCTGCACCGGTTCATCCTTGTGTTTGTTTCAAATAAGCCTAGCCTAACCTAACCTTGTATCGAGAGGAATACTTCCATGCATCCAAAGTCCTTGAGACCAACATATGCCATTTTTGTCCCACCATACCTACCTACTACATGGTATCTCTCCGCCATTCCAAAGTAAATTGCTTGGTGCTACCTTTAAATTTCCATTCATTCACCTTTACAATATATAGCTCATGGGACAAAATAGCTTAAAAACTATTGTGGTATGAATATACTTATATGACTTTATCTCTTATTAAGTTGCTTGTTGTTGCGATAACCATGTTCCTAGGGACGCCATCAACTCATCTTTGTTGAATATCATGTGAGTTGCTATGCATGTTAGTCTTGTACAGTAAGTAAAGAGGGCATCTACCACTTTAATGGTTTGAGCATGCATATTGTTAGAAGAGCATTGGGCCGCTAACTAAAGCCATGATTCCATGGTGGAAGTTTCAGTTTTGGACATATATCCTCAAATCTCTCAATGAGAACAATGTAGTGTTGTTACATGCTTATGCATTAAAAGGAGTCAGTATCACGTTGTCTATATTTGTCCACGTTATGGATGTCTATAAGTTGAGAACAATCAAAGCGAGAAATCAAAATCAGAGCTTTCTCCTCAGTCAGAATCTGATACGGTGACATCGGAGTACCTACTACTGTGACCTTGGTTAGAAACATAGCTATTCAGGTGTATCAGGATAGTCCAGCTAATTAGGACAAGGTGGGGCACTATTATTAGCATATATGCATGAGGCTTACAACTTATAAGCATATAATCTACATGATGCACATATGCTTTATTACTACGTTGACAAAGTGTTTCATGTCTTTCAAGAATCAAGCTCTAGCACAAATATAGCAATCAATGCTTCCCTCTATGAAGGGCAACTCTTTTACTTTAATGTGTGAGTCAGTTCACCTGCTCTCTCTCCACCTCAAGAAGCAAAACACTTGTGTGAGCTGTGCATTGATTCCTACATACTTGCATATTGCACTTGTTATATTACTCTACGTTGACAACCTCCATGAGATATACATGTTATAAGTTGAAAGCAGCATGGAAACTTAATCTTCCTTCCTGTGTT
The DNA here is from genome assembly GCF_022539505.1 of Lolium rigidum. NCBI lineage: Eukaryota > Viridiplantae > Streptophyta > Magnoliopsida > Poales > Poaceae > Lolium > Lolium rigidum. The sequence goes on from NC_061508.1 coordinate 357,809,666, forward strand.
GCTTCAATGCCTACTTGGAATTATTGCTTTATGGAGTTAACTCTTATGCAAGACTTATTGATACTTGTCTTGAAGGTACTATTCATGAAAAGTCTTTGCTTTATGATTCATTTGTTTACTCATGTCATTACCATTGTTTTGAGTAGCTGCATTCATTACATATGCTTACAATAGTATGATCAAGGTTATGATGGCATGTCACTCCAGAAATTATCTTTATTGATCGTTTGCTGCTGGGACGGCAGAACTAAGCTATGAGGGATGCGATACGTCTCCAGGCGTATGATAATTTCTTATGTTCCATGCCACATTATTGATCGATATCTACATGTTTATGCATGCTTTATGTCATATTATGCATTTTAGGAACTAACCTATTGAATCAAGAAAGAAGTGAGTTCCTTTTTACCTTGTTTTGGTTTGAGGAAATCCTAGCGAAATATTCCGAGTGCCATGGGTAAAATCAACGCCCCGGGGGCCTAATTTTTACGAAGCTTCAGGCGGAGACACGAAGTAGGACACGGCCAGCCATCAAAGCAGTGGCCAGAAGCTGGGCTGGCCTTCGCCTTGACCTGTTTGTGTGAGACCCTCGTGTGGCCCCCGGTGACCTGCTCATGCTCCGCCATATAGTCTTCATTCGCGGCCCCCGTCACCAAGGCACGATACGGAGAGCAACACAGAGGCATGTGTAGCCAATCCCATCTCTCAGGATTAAGAGTCGCCTGCGACACCTATGGGAGGGGCATCTCCGGAGAGCTCTTCAGCACCATGGTAGCCTTCTCGGGAGTGATGGGTGATAGTTCACCTGGACTATGGGTCCTGCTTCATTAGCCAGATGGTACGTCTTCTCCTTATGTAGCTATTCTTCCGGATCTTGAGCTACTAACATGATCAAGATCATCTGCTCTGTAATACTCTATGTTGTTGTTTGTTGGGATCGGAGTGGATAGAGAATACCATATTGTGTTGAGATTATCATTGCTATTATTACCTATGTGTTGTTTTTATGATCTTGCATGCTCTCTAGTTATTAGTAGAGGCTAGCCTCTGGCCAAGTTTTTGCTCTTGACTCCAAGAGGGAGTGTTTATGCTCGATAGTAGGGTTCACGTGCCTCAATGCCTCTGCAGGACAGTGTGAAAGTTCTACAAGGTTGTGGATGTCTTTGCTGTGCCACTAGAGGATAAGAAACATTGATGCTTATCTAAGGATATGAGTTATTGATGACATGTCTGCTTTCCATAGCCCAATGCTGGCCTGCACATTGCTTTGCAACTTAACTCTTTGGAAAGGGAGTTCGGATGATAACACGAAGGTGGACTTTTGACACCACGATCATGTGCTGGATATGAGATCTCCCTTTTTTATCCGTAATGCCAATTAATCTCACTATACTCATCTATATCTATGTATCAGCACATGATATGCCCTCTCTATTTGTCAAGTACCCCAGCCCCGTAATTTGTTCACCCATATACTATTTCCCATCTTGGAGAACCACCTCTGATGACTGTGGACCGGTCCATTCTTTTACATCGAGGCCAATCTCTTTGTAATGCCATTCTCCATTTCCTACAGCAATCATCATCCCACTATACATCTAGTCCTTTTGTCCCCGACCAAGCGATGAGATTGACAACCTCCTTTGTTAGTTGAACAAAAATGCTGGTTAATGTTGTCTGCCAGTTCCACACGGTCCGTAGCCAGAATCACATTGCCTTTACTTTTCACATCCGCCGCCATCGGATCTTCTTAGCTCTGGATTGATAACCTTGGTTTTACTTTGAGGAAAACTTGCTGTGTGCATCACACCTTCCTCTTGGGGTTCCCCAGGCGTATATCACATGGTTGACACCGTGCAAGAAATAAAACACTTTCTCTATATGCCATTATTATCCTACAAAAGTATGCCTAATTATATTTTTCATATGTGTAAC